>NC_069501.1:974334216-974634216 GCF_027579735.1 Bombina bombina | reverse complement strand
AAATCACAGGTGTACTTAATTTTGTTTCAATTATGTAACTTGTGCGTCAGCAATCACAGGTGTATTCACTTCTATTGCATTAAGTTTCTACTTTGTGGCCTGTATTTTCAATATAGTCTTTCTAAAGTATTTGTTTTTGATTGTTCATAAGAAGAAATACTCTACTTGTCCATTTTGAATCATTTGACATTTAAAGGGCCACTAAACCCAAAATCTTTCATGATTCAGATAGAGAATAGAAATTTAAACAACATTACAATTTACTTCTATTATTTATTTTGCTTCATTTTTTAGATATCCTTAGTTGAAGAAAAAGCAATGCACATGGTGAGCCAATCACATGAGGCTTCAATGTGCAGCAACCAATCAGCAGCTAGTGAGCATATCTAGATATGCTTTTCATCAAAGAATATTAAGAGAATAAAACAAATTAGATAATATAAGTAAATTAGAAAGATGTTTAAAATTGCATTCTCTTTCTAAATCATAAAAGAAAAAATGTGGGTGGCATGTCCCTTTAAGTGATATTGTACAGGGGTGTACTCACTTTTGTTGTATACTGTGTGTGTATGAAACGTATGAAACCAAAGGGACATGAATCCAAATATTTTAACAACTTTCCAATTTACATCTTTTAGCAAATTTGCTTCATTCTGTTAGTATCCTTTGTTGAAGAAGCTGCAATGCATTATTACTGTTTGCTAGCTGAACACAGCGGGTGAGCCAATGACAAAAGGCATATATGTGTAACAACCAATCTCCAGCTAGTTCCCAGCAGTGCATTGTTGCTAATGAGCCTACCTTGTTTTCAACAAAGAATACCAAGAGAATGAAGCAAATTAGATAATTGAAGTACATTGGGAAGTTGTTTAAAATTGCATGCTCTGTCTGATCCATGAAATTTAATTTCTTTCATCAGACATCCAGGAGCCATCATGCGTAGGCATATTCCCCTCCTGACCACTAGGAAGAGGCAAACACACCCCAACACACCAGAGCTTTAAAGGGTCACTAAACCCAAAATCTTTCTTTCATGATTCAGATAGAGAATACAAATTTAAACAACATTACAATTTACTTCTATTATTTATTTTGCTTCATTTTTTAGATATCCTTAGTTGAAGAAAAAGCAATGCACATGGTGGGCCAATCACACGAGGCATCTATGTGCAGCCACCAATCAGCAGCTACTGAGCATATTTAGATATGCTTTTCAGCAAAGAATATCAAGAGAATAAAACAAATTAGATAATAGAAGTAAATTAGAAAGATGTTTTGAATTACATTCTATTTCTAAATCATGAAAGGCAAAATGTGGGTTTCATGTCCCTTTAAATCCCTCCCATGTGCCACGATCCTCAGTCATTTTCTTTTCCTCCTTGATGAGGAGTGAGGTGAATGTGAAGTGCAAGAGCTACTCATCGTTTGAAAGGGGATCCTCTAACCAATATGAGGCCCAAACCCTTCTCACAGTAACCTGTAGTTCAGAGAGGCAGACAAAGAGTTATCAGCCAGACAGTGAAAGGTCTTTTCTCAGTGAGTTGCTGATTGGTAAGTACCTACACCTTACAAGCCCACCAGCTATTAGTATGAACATGTACACATGATTCACATAGTCTGGGGATATCTATTATACAGCATACACCTTATACTAGTAGTTTTTAGCACTTTTGAAAAATTTACACCTAGATTTAGAGTTTTGCGTTAGAAGGGGTGCGTTAGCTACACATGGTTTTTTTCCCCCGCACCTTTTAAACAACGCTGGTATTGAGAGTTCTCTGAAGGGCTGCATTAGGCTCCAAAAAGGGAGCGTACAGGCATATTTAGCGCCACTTCAACCCTCAATACCAGCGTTGCTTACGGACGCGGCCAGCTTAAAAAACGTGCTCGTGCACGATTCCCCCATAGGAAACAATGGGGCAGTTTGAGCTGAAAAAAAAACCTAACACCTGCAAAAAAGCAGCGTTCAGCTCCTAACGCAGCCCCATTGTTTCCTATGGGGAAACACTTCCTAAGTCTGCACCTAACACCCTAACATGTACCCCGAGTCTAAACACCCCTAACCTTACACTTTTAACCCCTAATCTTCCGCTCCGGACACCGCTGCAACCTACATTATAGCTATGCACCCCTAATCTGCTGCCAATAACATCGCCGACACCTATATTATATTTATTAACCCCTAATCTGCCCCCCCCCCAACGTAGTCGCTACCTACCTACACTTATTAACCCCTAATCTGCCGACCGGACCTCGCCGCCACTATAATAAATGTATTAACCCCTAAACCGCCTCACTCCCACCTCAAAAACCCTATAATAAATAGTATTAACCCCTAATCTGCCCTCCCTAACATCGCTGACACCTAACTTCAAGTATTAACCCCTAATCTGCCGACTGGACCTCACCGCTACTATAATAAATGTATTAACCCCTTAAGCTAAGTCTAACCCTAACCCTAACACCCCCCTAAATTAAATATAATTTAAATCTAATGAAATAAAATAAATCTTATTAAATAAATTATTCCTATTTAAAGCTAAATACTTACCTGTAAAACAAACCCTAATATAGCTACAATATAAATAATAATTACATTGTAGCTATTTTAGGATTAATATTTATTTTACAGGCAACTTTGTATTTATTTTAACCAGGTACAATAGCTATTAAATAGGTAATAACTATTTAATAGCTACCTAGTTAAAATAATTACCAGTAAAAGAAATCCTAACCTAAGTTACAATTAAACCTAACACTACACCATCAATAAATTAATTAAATAAACTACCTACAATTATCTACAATTAAATCAACTAAACTAAATGACAAAAAAAACAAAACACTAAATTACAAAAACAAACAAACACTAAATTACAAAAAATAAAAAAAGATTACAAGAATTTTAAACTAATTACACCTACTCTAAGCCCCCTTAAAAAATAACAAAGCTCCCCAAAATAAAAAAAATGCCCTACCCTATTCTAAAATAAAAAGTTTACAGCTCTTTTACCTTACCAACCCTTACCAAGCCTTTTGCGGGGCATGCCCCAAAGAAAACAGCTCTTTTGCCTGTAAAAAAAACATACAATACCCCCCAACTTTACAACCCACCACCCACATACCCCTAATCTAACCCAACCCCCCCTTAAAAAAACCTAACACTAAGCCCCTGAAGATCCGGGTATCACCAATCCGTCCAGAAGAGGCTCCGAAGTCTTCATCCTATCCGGCAAGAGGAGGACATCCGGACCGGCAAACATCTTCATCCAAGCGGCATCTTCTATCTTCATCCATCCGACGAGGAGCGGCTCCATCTTCAAGACCTCCGGCGCGGAACATCCTCTTCTCCCAACAACTAGACAACGAATGAAGGTTCCTTTAAGGGACGTCATCCAAGATGGCGTCCCTCGAATTCCGATTGGCTGATAGGATTCTATCAGCCAATCGGAATTAAGGTAGGAAAAATCTGATTGACTGATTGAATCAGCCAATCAGATTGAAGTTCAATCGGATTGGCTGATCCAATCAGCCAATCAGATTGAGCTCGCATTCTATTGGCTTTTCCGATCAGCCAATAGAATGCGAGCTCAATCTGATTGGCTGATCCAATCAGCCAATCGGATTGAACTTGAATCTGATTGGCTGATTCAATCAGCCAATCAGATTTTTCCTAACTTAATTCCGATTGGCTGAAAGAATCCTATTGGCTGATGCAATCAGCCAATAGGATTGAGCTAGCATTCTATTGGCTGTTCCAATCATTGCATCAGCCAATAGGATTTTTTCTACCTTAATTCCGATTAAAAAGAAACAGAATGTGTTAAAAAACAAGAAAACATCCTACTTATTGTCTTTCAAAATGAGCAATTAAATTTCATTGTAGCCCTGCCCGCAGACATCTTTTGAACTTAAAGGGAGGGGAAAATCAAAAGTAAACTTTCAAGAGTCAGATAGAGCATGTCATTTTAAGACACTTTTAAAATCACTTCTATTTTAAAATATGCTTTGTTCTATTGGTATTGGTATTGGTATCAATTAATATATATATACTGCATACTCCATAGTTTTCAGATCGCTGGAAACAGGAATTAGGAAGCAGCGGTTGTAAAACCGCTGCTCCTTAACTCATCCACCACCTCGGAGGCGGCGGACAGCAATGAGCCCGACCGGATACGATCGGGTTTATTGACACCCCCTGCTACCGGGCGATTGGCTTTAAATTTGCAGGGGGCGTCATTGCACAAGCATTTATCGATGTGCGGCGGGCATGATCAACTACAGTGGATCATGTCCGCCCGCACAATGATAATTCGACCCCATAATGTCTTACCTGAAGTCTGGTTAAAGAATTGCCCCACTCTTCTGGCCTGCAACAGATCCTCTTCTTTTTAATACTCGCAGTGTTCTGGTTCTTCAAAGACACTTCCTCCTATATTGTTTTAATCCAGACTGATTAGGATAGCCAATAAGGTTTGTCTTCTAAGATAGTCAATGGCATTTAATAAAGCAGTGCACAAGTTAATTTCTCACTGCATGGGTAAGAATCTAATTTAAATCCATATACCATTACCATATTTATGTTGTAGATCTATACATCATCTCTTGCATACTCTCATGTTAACTGATTTTAGTTAATTTATAAAAAAAGATATTTCATTAGTAAGTATAGACATCAGTATTTTCCCACCAACATGTAGCAGAAGACAGTGAAGTATAATACATGGAAAATAGAATAAATTAACAGGGTGTGTTATCAGGCAGTTTTTATCACAGAATGTTATAATAGTTTGTAAACACTTTTTTTTCTTTTCACTCATATGTAGCACAATTTTTAGCTGGTCTGATTTCCATTTCCCTGGGAAACTGCATTATTTCCACCTGGGTATTATACAGTGTTTTTACTCAGTAACCACTTGGTGGCAGAGTTGATCCCATAGAGGAGGCGCAGAAGACTAACAGGTTACCAAACAGGTATGAGAAGAAATCCAGCTAGAAAGCTTGGGAATTGGCCAATTGACAAGGGAAGACAGGAGGCTGTCAAAGGGTGTGCTGAAGAGCACATAACCTCTGCTAATATCTAATATCAGAATAAAACGTTTACAGTTGTGAATAGCACAATCTGTGACACACACATTTTATGCAGCGCAAATGGTTTATTTATCAATCTTTTCACTGAAATGAAACAGCTATTATAGTGATAGCACACAACAAACACATGCCACAGAACTGCATTAGAAATGTATGTTTCCTCCCAGCTTAGTGCAGTCCTGCAGTTGGCATTTAATCATGAGCATATAACTAAAGTATGAAAGGAAGGTATCATTTTCTTAGTAGTAATAGATTATATTGTGCTATAGTTCAGTTTATTTAAATATGTGAGTTGCCTACAACTTATAGTTCTGTTATACTTTATATATATATATATATATATGTGTGTGTGTGTGTGTGTGTGTATATACAGTTCCTACTACTATGGGGCTGGTATTTATAATATAGTAAATCTAAACTGTTAGGTCTAGATTACAAGTGTAGCGCTAAATTATCACTCACCCATTACTTTTGCTCGCGATAGCAATTAGCGCTTATAAAATTAACCAGAGATCAGATCTCTGGTTAATTTTAGAAATCTGCCCCAAATGCCCCCAAAATACGGTCTAGTATATTTTTTTAAAGAAAAACTAAATGTATGCTTACCTGACAAATTTCTTTCTTTCCGGATATGGAGAGTCCACGACTTTTTTCCAATTACTAGTGGGAATATCACTCCTGGCCAGCAGGAGGAGGCAAAGAGCACCACAGTAAAGCTGTTAAGTGTCACTCCGCTACCCATAATCCCCAGTTATTTGATCGAAGGGAAATGGAAAACGGAATAACACAAAGATGTAGAGGTGCCTGAGGTTTAGTAAAAAATAACTGTCTTAATTAAGGGTGGGGTCGTGGACTCTCCATATCCGGAAAGAAAGAAATTTATCAGGTAAGCATACATTTTGTTTTCTTTCCTAAGATATGGAGAGTCCACAACGTCATTCCAATTACTAGTGGGAACCAATATTCAAGCTAGAGGACACGGAATAAATAGGGAGGGAGAACAAGACAGGCAGACCTAAACAGAAGGCACCACCGCTTGAAGAACCTTTCTCCCAAAAGAGGAATAAGCTAAGACAAAAGTATCAAATTTGTAAAATTTAGAAAAAGTATGCAGAGAGGACCAAGTTGCAGCCTTGCAAATCTGTTCCACCAAGCTTTATTTTTAAAAGCTCAAGAAGAGGAGACAGCCCTAGTGGAATGAGCTGAGTAGTAAGAAGCTACACATGTCGTCAAACTTAATTTGACATGTGCAACGCCCCTTTAATGTAAATCCCCACCCTTTTCCACCCAAGTCTCCGCCCATGATACCGCTCCTAGAATCCGCCCCTTTTTAATATTGATAACGATTTTGATATGGTAATGATATAGTTGCTTAATAAATAAAATGTATTTTAATTGATTTCAATGATTTTGATATGATAATTATATAGTTGCGGTATAAAAAAATTGTATTATTATTGATTGAATAATTGTTTTATGACTGAGCGTAATGTTTTTACTTTGCTGGGGTATATGTAATATCCAATACGTTTTGTAGTGAATATTTTATACGCTTTAAATTATTTACGTTTAAGGCTATGGTCATGACAAAGCGGTAATAAACATGTTCGAACTTGCCCGCAGTACAGAATTCCTTTACTAGGGGCAAGTCAGAACATGTCGAAGCCAGTAGAGTCATGTTCTGTCTTGTCGCTAGTAAAGGAATTCTGTACTGCGGGCAAGTCCAAACATGTTTATTACCGCTTTGTAAGTAATTTTGTGCGCATGCTTTTTTTTAGGCTCCTGTATTTAAGAGAGTCCAATTGTGTAATCTATTACTACAGATTAATAGTTTAAATAATAGAATAATTTAACACAGACACAAATACAAATTTCAATAGTTTTATTATGGAGAAAAAAACATTTAAACAATAACAAGCGAGAGTCCAATTGTGTAATGTATTACTACAGATTAATAGTTTAAATAATAGAGTAATTTAACACAGACATAAATACAAATTTCAATATTTTTATTATGGAGAAAAAAAACATTTAAACAAAAACAAACTTACAAAGATAATACAAAATAATAAGAAAAAAAACATTTAAAACTCAAGCATTTATTTACATGTTCAACCAAGTAGTCGGTTGTATAAGGCTACCAGTTCTTTTTTTAGGTAGTTAATAACCATGAGGACTTGTTAGACCAGGGGGGCTTAGTGAGCTGGACCTTAAAAAGAAGGCTCCCGCATCTCTTTCTTGTGAAGAGTTTTGAACATTAGTTGCTGAATTCTCATTTAACATCTTTAAACCATCAAGATTTTCCCTGATTGTTGTATTACCAACACTTGATGGGATGTTCAGTTCAGCCATTGCACTCAGAAATGTATTCCACCCTTGGGGTGTTTTCCTAATTGTAACATTATTATTTCTCTTGTAAGGTGTATCCAGTCCACGGATCATCCATTACTTGTGGGATATTCTCCTTCCCAACAGGAAGCTGCAAGAGGATCACCCACAGCAGAGCTGTCTATATAGCTCCTCCCCTAACTGCCACTACCAGTCATTCTCTTGCAGCTCTCGACAACATAGGAAGTAGCTAGAGAGATGTGGTGAATTTATGCAGTTTATCTTCAATCAAAAGTTTATTATTTTCAAATGGTACCGGAGTTGTACTGTTTTAGCCTCAGGCAGAAAGTTGAAGAAGAGTCTGCCTGTGGTTTTTGATGATCTTAGCAGGTTGTAACTAAGACCCATTGCTGTTCTCACACATAACTGAAGAGATGAGGTAACTGGGGGAATGGCGTGCAGGGTCTCCTGCTATGAGGTATGTGCAGTTTAAATTTTTCTAGAGAAATGAATATGCTAGAAAATGCTGTTAATACCGGATTTATTTAAGGTAAGCCTGATTACAGTGATTTAATAACGACTTGTATCATGCTTGCTGTAAAAGGTAATATTCTTATTACTTTCTCATATTACTGAAAATAAGATAACGTTTGCTGGAAGTGTTTAAACGTTTTTTTCTACATATTGGTGATAAAACTTTATTGGAGCCCAGTTTTTTCCACATGGCTGGCTAGATTTTGCCTAGGGGTAGTTTTTTATGGCCCTCTCACTGTGAGTACAGATTGGGAGGGGCCTAATTTCAGGCCTAAATCGTGCAGTAGTTTTTGCAGCTTGAGACTTCCAGCTTCCCTGAAGGAGTCCCCTGAACACTTAGGACCTCTACAAAGGGTTTTTGTGCCTTCAAAAGTCGTTGTATGGGCAGGTAGGGCCACAACAGAGCTGTTGCAGTTTGTTGTGACTGTTAAAAAACGGTTATATCATTTTTTTGATCCGGTTTTGAAACTAAGGGGTTAATCATCCATTTGCAAGTGGGTGCAATGCTCTGTTAGTCTATTATACACACTGTACAAATTTCGTAAGATTTACTGCTTTTTATCACTGTTTTTCAATTTCTGACAAAAATTGTTTCTCTTAAAGGCACAGTACCGTTTTTATTTTTTGCTTGTTTACATTTATCAAAGTGTTTTCCAAGCTTGCTGGTCTCATTGCTAGTCTGTTTAAACATGTCTGACATAGAGGAAACTCCTTGTTCATTATGTTTAGAAGCCATTGTGGAACCCTCTCTTAGAATGTGTACCAAATGTACTGATTTTACTTTAAGTTATAAAGATCATATTCTGTCTTTAAAAGATTTATCACCAGAGGAAATTGACAAGGGGGAAGTTATGCCGACTAACTCGCCCCACGTGTCAGAACCTTTGACTCCCACTCAAGGGACTCCCGCTCAAGTGGCGCCAAGTACATCTAGCGCGCCCATGGCGTTTACTTTACAAGACATGGCGGCAGTTATGGATCATACCCTTACAGCGGTATTGTCCAAACTACCAGGGTTACAAGGAAAGTGAGACAGCTCTGGGACTAGAAAAAATACAGAGCTCTCTGACGCTTTAGTAGCTATGTCTGATATCCCCTCACAATATGCAGAAGCTGAGGCAGTAGAGCTTCTTTCTGTGGGTGATTTTTCTGACTCAGAGAAGATGCTTCAACCTGATTCTGATATGTCTACATTTAAATTTAAGCTTGAACACCTCCGCGTGTTGGTCAGGGAGGTTTTAGCTACTCTGGATGACTGTGACACCATTATAGTGCCAGAGAAATTGTGTAGATTGGATAAATACTATGCAGTGCCTGTTTACACTGATGTTTTTCCAATACCTAAAAGGTTTTCAGAAATTATTACTAAGGAATGGGATAGACCAGGTGTACCGTTCTCTCCCCCTCCTATTTTTAAGAAAATTTTTCCAATAGATGCCGCTACACGGGACTTATGGCAAACGGTCCCTAAGGTGGAGGGAGCAGTTTCTACCCTAGCTAAGCGTACAACTATTCCCGTCGAGGACAGTTGTGCTTTCCTAGATCCAATGGATAAAAGTTAGAGGGTTACCTTAAGAAAATGTTTATTCAACAAGGTTTTATTCTTCAGCCTCTTGCATGCATTGCCCCGGTCACTGCTGCTGCGGCCTTCTGGTTTGAGTCTCTGGAAGTGGCCTTACAGGTAGAAACTCCATTGGATGATATACTTGACAAGCTTAAAGCCCTTAAGCTAGCCAATTCATTTGTTTCTGACGCCGTTGTTCATTTAACCAAACTAACGGCTAAGAACTCAGGTTTTGCTATACAGGTGCGTAGGGCGCTATGGCTTAAATCCTGGTCAGCTGACGTTACTTCAAAGTCTAAGCTTCTCAACATTCCCTTCAAGGGGCAGACCCTATTCGGGCCTGGACTGAAGGAGATCATTTCTGATATTACTGGAGGAAAAGGTCATGCCCTTCCTCAGGATAGGTCTAATAAATTAAGGACCAAACAAACTTATTTTCGTGCCTTTTCGAAACTTTAAGACGAGCGCGGCATCAACTCCCTCTAATGCAAAACAAGGGGGAAATTTTGCCCAGTCCAAGCTGGTCTGGAGACCTAACCAGGCCTGGAACAAAGGTAAGACAGCATGAAAGATCAGCCCCCGATCCGGTAACGGATCTAGTAGGGGGCAGACTTTCTCACTTCGCCCAGGCTTGGGCAAGAGATGTCCAGGATCCCTGGGCGTTGGAAATTGTGTCCCAGGGATATCTTCTGGACTTCAAAGCTTCTTCCCCAAAAGGAAGATTTCACCTCTCACAATTATCTGCAGACCAGATAAAGAGAGAGGCATTCTTACATTGTGTTCAAGACCTCCTAGTTATGGGAGTGATCCACCCAGTTCCAAAGGAGGAACAGGGGCAAGGCTTCTATTCAAATCTCTTTGTGGTTCCCAAGAAAGACGGAACCTTCAGACCAATCTTAGATCTCAAGATCCTAAACAAATTTCTCAGGGTCCCATCTTTCAAGATGGAGACTATTCGAACCATCCTACCTATGATCCAGGAGGGTCAATACATGACTACCGTGGACTTAAAGGATGCTTATCTTCACATTCCGATACACAAAGATCATCATCGGTTTCTCAGGTTCACATTCCTAGACAGGCATTACCAGATTGTGGCTCTTTCCTTTGGGTTAGCTACGGTACCAAGAATCTTTACGAAGGTTCTGGGGTCACTTCTGGCGGTCCTAAGGCCATGGGGCATAGCAGTAGCCCCTTACTTAGACGACATTCTGATACAGGCGTCGAATTTCCAAATTGCCAAGTCCCATACGGACATTGTTCTGGCATTCCTGAGGTCTCATGGGTGGAAAGTGAGCGAAAAGAAGAGTTCTCTATCCCCTCTCACAAGAGTTTCCTTCCTGGGAACTCTGATAGATTCTGTAGAAATGAGGATTTACCTGACAGAGGACAGGTTGTCAAAACTTCTAAATTCCTGCCGTGTTCTTTATTATAATTCTCGACCTTCGGTGGCTCAGTGTATGGAAGTAATCGGCTTAATGGTAGCGGCAATGGACATAGTTCCGTTTGCCCGCCTACATCTCAGACCGCTGCAACTCTGCATGCTCAGTCAGTGGAATGGGGATTACACAGATTTGTCCCCTCTACTAAATCTGGATCAAGAGACCAGGGATTCTCTTCTCTGGTGGCTATCTCGGGTCCATCTGTCCAAGGGTATGACCTTCCGCAGGCCAGATTGGACAATAGTAACAACAGATGCCAGCCTTCTGGGCTGGGGTGCAGTCTGGAACTCTCTGAAGGCTCAGGGGTCGTGGACTCAGGAGGAGGCAATCCTTCCAATAAACATTCTGGAACTAAGAGCGATATTCAATGCTCTTCAGGCTTGGCCTCAGCTAGCGGCAGTGAGGTTCATCAGATTTCAGTCGGACAACATCACGACTGTAGCTTACATCAACCATCAAGGGGGAACAAGGAGTTCCCTAGCGATGTTGGAGGTTTCAAAGATAATTCAATGGGCAGAGATTCACTCTTGCCATCTATCAGCTATCCATATCCCAGGAGTAGAGAACTGGGAGGCAGATTTTCTAAGTCGTCAGACAGTTGATTCAACGTTGGGGCAAACCAGAACTGGATCTCATGGCGTCTCGCCAGAACGCCAAGCTTCCTTGTTACGGATCCAGGTCCAGGGATCCCAAGGCAGCACTGATAGATGCTCTAGCAGCGCCTTGGTCCTTCAACCTGGCTTATGTGTTTCCACCGTTTCCTCTGCTCCCTCGTCTGATTACCAAGATCAAACAGGTGAGAGCATCGGTAATTTTGATAGCACCTGCGTGGCCACGCAGGACTTGGTATGCAGATCTGGTGGACATGTCATCCTTTCCACCATGGACTCTGCCTCTGAGGCAGGACCTTCTACTTCAGGGTCCTTTCAACCATCCAAATCTAATTTCTCTGCGGCTGACTGCTTGGAGATTGAACGCTTGATTTTATCAAAGCGTGGTTTCTCAGAGTCGGTCATTGATACCTTAATACAGGCGCGAAAGCCTGTCACCAGGAAAATCTATCATAAGATATGGTGTAAATATCTTCATTGGTGTGAATCCAAGGGTTACTCATGGAGTAAGTTCAGGATTCCTAGGATATTATCTTTTCTCCAAGAAGGATTGGAGAAGGGTTTGTCAGCTAGTTCCTTAAAAGGACAGATTTCTGCTCTGTCTATTTTTTTGCACAAACGTCTGGCTGAGGTTCCAGACGTGCAGGCGTTTTGTCAGGCTTTAGTCAGAATCAAGCCTGTGCTTAAACCTGTTGCTCCGCCTTGGAGTTTAAATTTAGTTCTTAAGGTTCTTCAAGGGTACCAAACCTGGTTTTTTACCTAAGGTGGTATCTAATAAAAATATCAATCAGGAGATTGTTGTACCGTCACTGTGTCCTAATCCTTCTTCAAAGAAGGAACGTCTTTTACACAATCTTGACGTGGTTCATGCTTTAAAGTTTTATTTACAAGCTACTAAAGATTTTCGGCAAACATCTGCATTGTTTGTTGTCTACTCTGGACAGAGGAGAGGCCAAAAGGCTTCGGCAACCTCTCTTTCTTTTTGGCTAAGGAGTATAATACGCTTCGCTTATGAGACTGCTGGCCAGCAGCCTCCTGAAAGGATTACAGCTCATTCTACTAGAGCGGTAGCTTCCACATGGGCTTTTAAAAATGAGGCTTCTGTTGAACAGATTTGTAAGGCGGCGACTTGGTCTTCGCTTCATACTTTTTCAAAGTTCTATAAATTTGATTTTTGCTTCTTCTGAGGCTATTTTTGGGAGAAAGGTCTTGCAGGCAGTGGTGCCTCCCGTTTAAGCGCCTGCCTTGTCCCTCCCTTCATCCGTGTCCTATAGCTTTGGTATTGGTATCCCACAAGTAATGGATGATCCGTGGACTGGATACACCTTACAAGAGAAAACATAATTTATGCTTACCTGATAAATTTATTTCTCTTGTGGTGTATCCAGTCCACGGCCCGCCCTGTCATTTTAAGGCAGGTGTTTTTTATTTTTAAACTACAGTCACCACTGCACCCTATAGTTTCTCCTTTCTCTTGCTTGTCTTCGGTCGAATGACTGGGAGTGGCAGTTAGGGGAGGAGCTATATAGACAGCTCTGCTGTGGGTGATCCTCTTGCAGCTTCCTGTTGGGAAGGAGAATATCCCACAAGTAATGGATGATCCGTGGACTGGATACACCACAAGAGAAATAAATTTATCAGGTAAGCATAAATTATGTTTTTGTGTAACACCACACACCAGATCCAGTATATTTGACCCAGGCACAACATGCTCTTTGTATACAAATTCTCCTTTGTCATTCCACCCAGCAACGTGTTTAGCCTGAACCATTTTACTGAGTAGAAGTTCAGCATTCTTTTTAAAGCGGTCATTTACACTACTAACCACTTCACAAATTATAGTATTAGTTTCTGTATCTGTAGCATGTAAAGTCTTTTCTTCTGGTGGTGGATTAACAGGCGGCATTAACAGCTTTAAACTCATTTTTTCCCCCTCATTTTGTTTAGCACTCACCAAGTATTTTTGCAACACGGTTGTATACCTCTTTATTTTTTCCCCATCAGATAAACCACTCTGCAAAATAGAAGTCATTTCTGCATCCAAGTTTTGCACCACTGACTCCCGAGAATTTGCTACAGAATTTGTTATATTTTGTAAACGGTCTATATCTTTTTAAGGAACAGGATACATTTTCTCACTATAATCCATTAGCGGTTAGTCAAAAGACCAGTTAGCAATGGTATAGCAAAGCCAAGCAGCGACCCAATAAATCCTCCAGACTGTTTCACTAATCGTTTCTTTTTAACAATAGATATTTTTTTGTTGCTCAAAGCTTTTATAATTTTGTGCCACTTTTTAAGTGCTCCTATTTGTCTAGTCGATAAGGGTATTTTACCTTTTAGAGTATTGAGCGCAATCTCACATATCGTAGTTACTAGATCATTAGATGCTGAACCCAAAATCTTTTTTCTTTTAGCTGCTGATGCACTCAATAAAGCTTTTAAAGCGGGCCAATTGCGATGGAGTCTTTTAGACATGTTTGCACCTCATCAGTTACTACAATAAATCACTAAAGGCGTCAATTCTATCTCTTTTTAGTGTTTTTTTTTAAAGATATACACAGCTGATAATTCAGGGGGAAAGATACCGGTTCTTAAACGATATTCATCAGGTGTAGTAGATCTTAAATCAACTAATAAATAACCGTAAGGTTTACTTGTGGCATCTTCAAAAGACTCTAAAAAAATTGTGATTTACCAGGATACATTTGGCGAGCTAATGTTGTAATTTGTAACTTATCCCTAGGATTTTTAAAAAGGACCATATATTTAGTATTTAAATTAATTGTTCTGCTTTTTTTACCCTGACAAAACACGTTCTGTACAAGGTACATTATACTCAGATTTCTGTGATGTACATACTTAGTGAATGCCTTTTCAATCACTATCACTCGCAGCATCCATCAAATTATCAACAACCGCCAGATTAAATTTTCCAATGGGGAAAAGTGCATCGTCATTAAAAGCGTCTGGCAAACCTTCTATAAATCTGATATGAGGCACTGTGAGTAATAGTTTGTCATACATTTTTTGCCAGCATGCATAAAACCACACAATATTGTTAACCCGATAAAAGTGTAAATCAAACAAATGCCGTCTTTTAGTACCAATAACACAACTGTACGGTGTAGATCTCAGGCGTCTATGGTTTACCACACCACCAGCTCTATTGCTAGCATTTAAGACAACAAGTCTTAAACTACCATCCCCCAAAAACTCAGCATTACTCTGTAAAAGATTAGCTATATCATTCAAAAAACTCTCAGCATTTAAGTTGTCCCTAAAATAGCGAATGGAGTATAAAGGGTTATTCATTCCACACTTTTTTAACTCCGTGCAGAATCAAAATTATATAGGCCCAATGCCTCCTGTTGAAGATTATGGGTATGAACACATGATGCCTGATGAAAAATCAGAGTTCATGAATTGGTATCAGGACAACAAAGACAGGGAATTTAATTTTCAGGAAGAGCTAAAAAAAATATTGCATACAAGATGTCAAAATTTTAAAAGAGGCGTGCAAGTGTTTTAGAAACAGCGTAATGGCCATGATGTTGATCCCTTCCAACTCACAACATTAGCATCTGTATGCATGGCCATGTATAAATTAACATTTTTGCCCGAAAACACAATAGCTGTAGTACCGCCTGATAATTACGTCACACAGCAAAAATGTTTTTCTACACCCGCTATACAGTGGTTAATGTATGTTGCTCACAAAGAGGGTATCACCATACAACATGCTTTAAGAGGTGGTGAGAAGAGGGTGGATAATTACTTTTTAGATGATTATGCCTTTATAGCTGGTGTACACACTGCTTTTGAATTTCACGGCTGTTTTTACCATGGTTGCCCTTTGTGTTACAATGCACAAAATTCAAATACTGTCACAGGTTCTACCTATGGTCAGTTGTATCATAAAACGATACTTAAAACACATTGCCTTAAAAAACGTGGTTACAACGCCCGCAAAATGTGGGAGCATGAGTGGAATGCTATGCTAGAATCAGATGAAGATGTAAAGGACTTTATTCTTGAAAGTAATTTTCCACAACACCTGAATCCAAGAGGTGCTCTGTATGGTAGTAAAACAAATGCTATTAAATTGTACCATAAAACAACTCCTGAGGAGCGCATACATTATTATGATTTCACCAGCCTATACCCGTTCATTTTTTTTTTTTTTTCTCTCTTTCTCTCCCCCCCTCCTCCCTCCCTATCCTGAGATGATGATAGACTTTTTTTTGACGTGTTATTTAAGCTAGTTTTAAAAAGGAAGAAAGAGAAACTTAAATACTTTTATATAGACAATTAATTCTACAGGTTTAAGTCTAGCTGAGGAATTTAAACTTCTTTCCTGGAATGTCGGAGGGATAACGTCAACAATAAAACGTAAATCCGTTATTCAAAGATTAGGTAAGTTAAATCCCAGTATCGTTTTCCTCCAAGAAACTCATCTTAAAGATATTGAAATACCCAAATTAAAAATTAAATGGGTTGGTGAAGTCATAGCCACCCCCTGCACAACTAGAAAAAGTGGAGTCGCTGTTTTAATTAATAAAAATCTTTCGTATAAAATCTTAAATCTTGAAAAAGACCCTGAGACTAGATTTATATTACTTCACATTCAAATCCACAATACAAAATTATTATTATGTAATTTATATGCCCCAAACAACTTTTCTCCCAAATTTTGGAGGCTAATTCAGACCAAGTTATTCCCTTATATCAATCAGTACGTTATAGTTGGGGGTGATTTTAACATGTCTATATGTACTGAACTTGATAGACTTGATACTAGAAATAAAAAAGAATATGACCGACAAGCTAAATATTTTAAATCCTTTTGCCACAAGATGAAACTAGTTGATATCTGGAGAATTAACAATCCTGATGCACGCACGTTTACGTGCGAATCCAAAACTTATAAAACATTTTCAAGGATTGATTATATTCTAGTCTCTGAAACTTTATCTATTTTTCAGATAGATCCACAGATAAATGATATTGTCATTTCGGATCATGCCAGTATCTCGGTCTTGTTCCCTTCACTAACTCAAAATAAGAGTAAAAACCAAATCTTTTATTTTCCTAGATATCTCTATAACAATGCAAGATTTTCTTTATGGCTAAAACAAATATGGAGAGACTACTGTACTAACAATATTTCATATTTCAATAGAATAGAGATATTTTGGGAAGCCGCAAAAGCGGTCCTAAGAGGTCAGATTAAAGCCTACATGTGTGCTAAGAAAAAGAAGGCGTCTGCCCAGGAAATTTCTATGTCTAATCAAGTTAAAAATACATATAAAAAATATATTAATACCCGAAATGATTTAAATTGGAGGAATTATCTTAAAGTCAGACAGGAAAGGGATGTTATAATAAAACAAAAAATTAAAGAAGAAGAAATTAAAAATAATCTTTACTATAAAAGCTTCTATGGCTGCTCTGCTAAATATTTGGCCAAGTTGACAAGAAATAGGAAAAAAAAATTTATATTGGCCATAAGAGAACATAATAATAGATACATAAATTCTCAAGAAATTGGGAATTTCTTTCATTCATATTATCAACAATTCTATACAAATAGGGAGACTGACATTTTACAGGAAGAAATATTCTGGTCAAAGATGAATATCCCTAAAATATCAGATACAGATCTGTCCGCCTTAAATAGCCCTATAATGCAAGATGAAATAAAGAAAGCCATAGATAAAACCAAATTCAATAAAGCTGCTGGACCTGACGGTTTACAGGCTGAATTCTTTAAAATCTTATCGGAAGAGATTGTAGAGACACTAGAAAAACTGTTCAATAATTATTTCAGTAAAGACCAACAGATTTCTAAAAACTTTACAGCAGCTATTATTCCATTAATACTGAAGAAAGATAAAGATCCAGAAGATCCTGCATCATATATACCTATATCTGTCCTTAATACAGATTATAAAATTTTAACTTCTATTATAGCTTCTAGACTCTCAATCTCTTTTGATAAAATAATTCACCCTGACCAAACAGGTTTTATGTCTACAAGAAACTCTTCCAAAAATATTCGCAAACTCTTGACTTGTATAGATTACTTATCGAATGCTGATAAAAGTGAATGGGTACAATCTGATCAGGATATAGCTATAGTTAGTCTGGATGCTGAAAAAGCTTTCGATGCGATTATATGGAACTATTTATTTAGATCTCTCCAGGAATTTGGCTTTAAAAATCAATTTACACAATTTATTCATAATATTTATAACAATCCTATTTCATACCTTCTTATTAACAGTAATTTGTCCGCTCCGCTGATTCTAGGAAGAGGTACAAGACAATGTTGCCCCCTATCGCCATTTTTATTTAACATTGCCTTAGAACCGCTAGCAATCTGGCTTAGGGAGACAATCAAAGGTATTAGGTTCGGCTCCCAAGTCCTAAAACTTCTTATATACGCAGATGACCTGCTCATATTTCTAGAAAATGTAGCACAGGAAATCCCCAGTGTAATGAAAAGCTTGAATATCTTTAGTTCTTTCTCAGGCTATAAAATCAATTACAAGAAAAGCGAATTAATGTGGATCAAGAAAAATAGTCATTCAAACTCTATCCATCCTTTCAAAACTTCGGAAATAGTGAAATATCTAGGTATTTACATACATGCTAATCCTAAACTCTGGTATAAACTGAATATACCCCCTCTTATGCGAAAAATTAAAACTGACTTAGAAAACTGGGTATCGTTACCTATCTCATTGTCTGCTCGTGTGAACGTCATTAAGACGATTATATTTCCACGCTTATTATACCCGTTACAGAACCTACCTTTATTCCTTCTTTCTACCGATTTACGTAAATTATATTCTATATTTTCCAGATTTATCTGGAAGAACAAAAAAACACGTATCGCGTTATGAAAATTAATGCATCCTCGTGGTTTAGCTGGTCTTGCTTTACCTAATATCGAATTGTATAATATTGCTTGTTTAGCCAAAATTGCTATAGACTGGTTAGCAGACACAAACATTTTTTCTTGCTCGTCTATGGAAAGCCATATGATACATCCTTTTTCTATTAAAGCCAGTTTACATTGTACACATAAAGAGCTACCATTTAATATTAGCAGATTGATAACTATAAAAAATATTATTAAAGCCTGGCAAAAACTTTGTACTTTTCTAGGACTAGACGATTCCTTCTCCGAATTTCTCCCGATAATTGGCACGGTAGATTTTTCTCCAGGACATACCCAGGCCGTATTTAAAAGATGGGCCAACCAAGGACTTATAAACATGTACCAAACTCTACACAATGATGGTTACATTCATACATTTGAGTCTCTTGTTGTCCAATTTGGCCTTCCTAGGAAGGACATGTTTGCCTATTTTCAGCTAAGACATTATGTCAGTAATCAATCATGGGGTCTGGACCGGTCTCTGGCATGGTCTGATATTAAAAAATGTATTTTGAAATTCAAAATAGGACTGCCCTCAATCTCTCTCATGTATGATATCATGTTGAATAAACAGAGCCTCATTTTTCTTAATAACATCTTTATATCCTGGTCACGAGATTGCCCAAATCTAGAAGATGGAGAAATAGAACAGAGCTGTAGCTTGGTTAATAGGTGCCGAGTTCCATCAAGTTGGAAAGAAGCACATTTCAAAATTCTAAATAGGTTCTATATAACACCATCTAAATTGTCAAAAATGTATATATCACAATCTGCTAACTGTCCTTGTTGCTCGTACCCTAAAGCAGATCTATTACATATGTTTTATTACTGCCCAAGATTGATACAACTGTGGAACAAATTATCCTTCTGGCTAAAAAAAAATTATGGTGTTGATATACTATTTAAACCAGAGAGTATTATCTTTCTCAATATTCAACTTATTGATTCTCCTTTGAGATTAAAAACTTTGACTTCAATTATTTTATCGACTAGACATCTTATAGCAAAAAATTGGAAAGCGAAAGCGGCCCCTTCTTTTTCCATGCTCACTCAGGGAATACAAAACCAAATAATTTTTGAGTCCTTTCACTTAAAATCCGCCAAAGAAAATAAAATAAAAAGGTTTTTGCTAGATTGTTTACCAATAATTAAGTCTTATCCACTTCATATTCAAAAACGAATATTATCCCCGTTTTTAAGCTCAGATAGCTTTATGGAGTTAGTACTACATGATGAATTTCCGGCATCATGGATCTCTAGTTATAGAGAATAATCTATAAGATCAAATTAGATATTATATATAGGAAGCACTGAGTGGGGAGGTGTTGGAGGGGTTCCCCTTTTTTTTGGGGGGGGGGTTTGTTTTGTTTTTTTTCTTGGTGTTATTTAGGATAAAAGAAAAATTTTAAGCCAAGTCTTTGCTTAGATACTGACAAATCATGGAGGAATGATACAAAATTGTTAAATTTCTCTCAATTTATATGTGTTTTAAAGTTTGTTATTGTGCCCTGCGTGGCAGATATCATTTGATCAGTATGATTGTATTATTTTTGATGGCTTATGCAACAAATAAAAGATTAAAAAAAACAAAAACAAAAACAAAACAAAAACACACCCAATTGGTCACTCTGTCATTATTTATGATGATTTTAAACCTTTTGACAATTATTTTAGTGCTGCCAAAGTAAAAGTCTATCCCCCAAGAACTTTGTTCTTTCCTGTACTACCTGTAAAAATGAATGGCAAACTGATGTTCCCATTATGCCGCGCATGTGCCAGCACCAACCAACTGACACCTTGCGAGCATACTGAGGAAGAGCGGGCCTTGACAGGAACATGGTGTATGGTTGAAATAGCAAAGGCTTTGGAGAAAGGGTACAAGTTGTGTAAAATATTTGAAGTCTGGCATTTTGAACAGCACACAGGCGCATTATTCACAGAATACATCAAGGTACATCTCAGGGACAAACAGGAGGCATCAGGTTACCCTGATTGGTGTACAGACGAGGGTAAAAAACAAAAATATGTATCTGACTACTTTGACAAAGAGGGTGTCACACTGAGAGCGCATGAAATAAAGGTCAATCCGGCAAAGAGACAAATTTCCAAACTTTTTCTAAATTCTTTATGGGGTAAATTTGGGCAAAAAAGCAATTTGCAGAATACAAGTATTGTAACTGACCCTGACAAGCTTTTACGTTATGTGTTTCTACCAAAGTATGCAGTGTCATCTTTAAATTTCTTAGACGATGACACCGCTATGGTCAGTTGGAAATACACTAAGGACTCTCAGACATTAGCACGTAACACAAACATTTTCATAGCTTGTTTCACCACCGCCTATGCACGACTGGAACTATACAAGCTTTTAGACAGACTGCAAGACCGTTGTCTCTACCACGACACTGACTCTGTCATTTTTGTCAGCAGACCCGGTGACTGGACGCCTCCTTTGGGTGACTATTTAGGGGAACTGACTAGTGAATTACCCTCTGAAACACACATCACAGAATTTGTTTCGGCAGGCCCAAAAACTTATGGCTATAGACTGACAATGGGTAAAACATGTATAAAAGTTAAAGGAATCACTCTAAATGCTGCTAATGTACAATTAGTAAACTTTGACAGTTTAAAAGATTTAGTATTGGACTATCCTTTGCACCCTGACAAACAGAAAAAAATTATAGTTCGACACAACGGTATTGTGAGAAATAAAAGGTACTGGCAAATAGAGACAAGGCAATTACAGAAAACTCAAAAGTGTGTATATACTAAGAGACAACTGACAGACACCTTCACAACTCTACCATTTGGTTATAAGCTATGGACGTCAGACTACAACATCCATTTTCATGCATTTTGGCAGGGCAAAAAGTTTTTTTGTAAAAAAAATACTACAAAATGCTGATACACTTTTATCACATCAGGTTGACAATATTGTGTGGTTTTATGAATGCTGGCAAAAAATGTATGACAAACTATTACTCACAGTGTCTCATATCAGATTTATAGAAGGTTTGCCAGACACTTTTAATGACGAAACACTTTTCCCCATTGGAAAAATTAATCTGGCGGTTGTTGATGATTTGATGGATGCTGCGAGTGATAGTTCTGAAATTAAAAAGGCATTCACCAAGTATGATGCCACAAGTAAACCTTACGGTTATTTATTAGTTGATTTAAGATCTACTACACCTGATGAATACCGTTTAAGAGCCGGTATATTTCCCCCTAAATTACCAGCTGTGTATCTTTAAAAAAAACACTAAAAGAGATAGAATTGACGCCTTTAGTCATTTATTGTAGTAACAGACAAGGTGCAAACATGTCTAAAAGACTCCATTGCAATTGGCCCGCTTTAAAAGCTTTATTGAGTGCATCAGCAGCTAAAAGAAAAAAGATTTTGGGTTCAGCATCTAATGATCTAGTCACTACGATATGTGAGATTGCGCTCAATACTCTAAAAGGTAAAATACCCTTATCGACTAGAGAAATAGGAGCGCTTAAAAAGTGGCGCAAAGTTATAAAAGCTTTGAGCAACAAAAAATATGTATTGTTAAAAAGAAACGATTAGTGAAACAGTCTGGATGATTTATTGGGTCGCTGCTTGGCTTTGCTATACCATTGCTAACTGGTCTTTTGACTATCCGCTAATGGATTATAGTGAGAAAATGTATCTTGTTCCTAAAAAAGATATGGACCATTTACAAAATATAGCAAATTCTGTAGCAAATTCTCGGGAGTCAGTGGTGCAAAACTTGGATGCAGAAATGACTTCTATTTTGCAGAGTGGTTTATCTGATGGGCAAAAAAGAGGTATATATCTGTGTTGCAAAAATACTTGGTGTGTGCTAAACAAAATGAGGGGGAAAAATTAGTTTAAAGCTGTTAATGCCGCCTGTTAATCCACCACCAGAAGAAAAGATTTTATATGCTACAGATACAGAAACTAATACTATAATTCGTGAAGTGGTTAGTAGTGTAAGTGACCGCTTTAAAAAGAATGCTGAACTTCTACTCAGTAAAATGGTTCAGGCTAAACACGTTGCTGGGTGGAATTACAAAGGAGAATTTGCATAAAAAGAGCGTGTTGTGCCTGGGTCAGATATACTGGATCTGGTGCGTGGTGTTACACAAAATAATAATGTTACAATTAGGAAAACACCCCAAGGTTGGAATACATTTCTGAGTGCAAAGGCTGAACTGAACATCCCATCAAGTGTTGTTGGTAATACAACAATCAGGGAAAACCTTGATGGTTTAAAGATGTTAAATGAGAATTCAGCAACTAATGTTCAAAACCCTTCACAAGAAAGAGATGCGGGAGCCTTGTTTTTAAGGTCCAGCTCACTAAGCCCCCCTGGTCTAACAAGCCCTCATGGTTATTTACTACCTAAAAAAAGAACTGGTAGACTTATACAACCAACTATTTGGTTGAACATGTAAATAAATGCTTGAGTTTTAAATGTTTTTTTTCTTATTATTTTGTATTATCTTGGCAAACTTGTTATTGTTTAAATGTTTTTTTTCTCCATAATAAAACTATTGAAATTTGTATTTAGGTCTGTGTTAAATTATTCTATTATTTAAACTATTAATCTGTACATTATACAATTGGACTCTCGCTTGTTATTGTTTAAATGTTTTTTTCTCCATAATAAAACTATTGAAATTTGTATTTGTGTCTGTGTTAAATTATTCTATTATTTAAGCTATTAATCTGTAGTAATAGATTACACAATTGGACTCTCTTAAATACAGGGGCCTAAAAAAAGCATGCACACAAAATTACTTACAAAGCGGTAATAAACATGTTCGGACTTGCCCGCAGTACAGAATTCCTTTACTAGCGACAAGACAGAACATGACTCTACTGGCTTTGACATGTTCTGACTTGCCCCTAGTAAAGGAATTCTGTACTGCCGGAAAGTCCGAACATGTTTATTACCGCTTTGTCATGACCATAGCCTTAAACGTAAATAATTTAAAGCGTATTAAAAATATTCACTACAAAACCTATTGGATATTACATATACCCCAGCAAAGTAAAAACATTATGTTCAGTCATAAAACAATTATTCAATCAATAAAAATACATTTTATTTATACCGCAACTATATAATTATCATATCAAAATCATTGCAATCAATTAAAATACATTTTATTTATTACGCAACTATATCATTACCATATCAAAATCATTATCAATATTAAAAAGGGGCAGATTCTAGGGGCGGGAACATGGGCGGAGTCTTGGACAGGGATTTACATAAAAAGGGGCGTGGTATCTGTCAAATTAAGTTTGACGACATGTGTAGCTTCTTATTACTGAGCTGTAATTCTCTCAGAAGGCTAATGACCAGCAGTCTCATAAGCAAAACAATTTATATTTCTCAACCAGAGGGAAAGAGAAGTAGTGGTAGCCTTCTGACCCTTATGCTTTCCTGAGCAACAAACAAACAGGGCAGAAGACTGGCGAAAATCCTTAGTCGCCTGTAGGTAGAATTTTAGAGCATGCACAACATCCAAGTTCTGCAACAGACGTTCCTTATGAGAAGAAGGATTGGGACAGAGAGAAGGAACAACAATTTCCTGATTAATATTTCTTTCCAAAACCACTTTCGGAAGAAAACCCAATTTAGTATGAAGAACCACCTTATCTGCATGAAAGATAAGGTAAGGCGAATCACACTGTAAAGCCAAGAGTTCCGAAACTCTCCGAGCAGAGGAGATAGCAATAAGAAACAAAACCTTCCAAGATAACAACTTAATATCTATAGAATGTATTGGCTCAAACGGAGCCTGCTGCAAAACTTTAAGAACAAGGTTAAGGCTTCAAGGAGGAGAAACAGGTTTAAACACAGGCCTGATTCTGACCAGGGCCTGACAAAAAGTTTGAACCAGACGCTTATGTAAAAGCATAGATAAAGCAGAAATCTGATCTTTCAGAGAACTGACTGACAAACTTTTCTCCAGACCTTCCTGGAGAAAAGACAAAATCCTAGGAATCCTGACCCTACTCCAAGAGTAGCCTTTGGATTCACACCAATAAAGGTATTTATGCCATACCTTATGGTAAATTTTACGAGTAACAGGCTTGCGAGCCTGTAGCATGGTCTCAATGACCGACTCAGAAAACCCACGCTTAGCCAGAACTAAACCTTCAATCTACAAGCAGTCAGCTTCAGAGAAACAAGATTTGAATGGAGGAATGAACCCTGAGTTAGAAGGTCCTTCCTCAGAGGCAACCCCCAATGTGGCAGAGATGACATCTTTACTAGGTCTGCATACCTGATCCTGTGAGTCCATGCAGGAGCTATTAGAATTACAGACGCTCTTTCCTGTTTGATATGAGCAATGACTTGTGGAAGGAGCGCAAACAGAGGAAACAGGTATGCTAGACCGAGAACCCAAGGAACCGCCAGAGCATCTATCAGAGCAGCCTGCGGATCTCTTGACCTTGAACCGTACCTTGGAAGCTTGGCGTTCTGCCAAGACACCATCAGATCCAACTCCTCCAGCCCCCACTTGAGGGTTAACCTGGAGAACACCTCCATATGGAGAGCCCACTCCCTGAGATGAAATGTCTGTCTGCTCGGGAAATCCGCTTCCCAGCTGTCCACTCCTGGAATGTGGATGGCAGATAGACAACAATTGTGAGTCAGCAACTGGAAACATCTTTTTAAAGATGGGAAATGGGGAGAAAAGTATCCCTGGCTATCCCTGGCTTCTCCCATTCCTGTGAAATAATCTTCGTCATACGGTCTGGAACAGGAAACACTTCCACAGAGGAAGGAACATCATAGTATTTATTAAGTTTACTAGACTTCTTAGGGTTGACAATGACAGAAGTATTGGAGTCGTCCAAAGTAGCCAATATCTCCTTTAACAGTACACAAAGGTGTTCAAGCTTAAATCTGAAGTTTACTTCTTCAGTATCAGATGAAGGAATAATACTGTCCGAATCTGAGATTTCACCCTCAGAGGCTACCGACGTATCCTCCTCATCAGACTTATGAGGGAGGGCAACCTGCATAGCAGCAGAAGGGACAGATACCTTACTATCTGAAAAATGTTTAATTTTCCTCTTGCGTTTCCCCAACATAGGAAAAGCAGATAATGCAGATACCGCAGAAGATACCTGTGCAGCAAAATCTGCAGGCAAATAAACTTCTCCAGGAGGCTGAGAGGACAGGGCACTGTATGTGTTGCCATAGAGGCTTGGGACATTTAAGGAGAAAGCTGTGGCATTGCCTGAACAACATCATCCTGATAGACATTGGGCTTAGAGGGCAACAATTTATCTTTAAATTGAAGTGTTCTAGCTAAGCATGCAGCACAGAATTGCATAGGCAAAACAATTTGTGCCTCAAGGCAAAACAAGCATTTGTCAAAAGACACAGAGTCTTGGTCCATGTCCATAATATGAAATAAAAAAATCCCCAAATTGTAGATTTTTTTTTAAATACACTCTCAGTTTAAGAATTTTTAATACCACAGCCGCTTAACGTTATGCAAAAATTATTTAAAATAATAAACCAATCAGGCCCCCTACACCTCAGACAGCCTGAGGTGCCTTACTGTAACACTTATACACAACTTGGCTGCCAGAAGTCTCTAAAACGATCATATAGTAGATCGACACTGAAGAGACTGAAATGTAATGATGCCGATCCGCTCCATGAATATTCGACAGCAGAGAGAAGTTACATGCCTACAACAACAGAGCTTATTTTACACAAACGCTCAAGCAGTTAGTTAACCTGTTCTAGCTAAGCAAGCAAAGAAAACCAACTTCCAAATTTTAAGTTTATACATAAATCCCTGTATAAAACATAAGCCACACTCATACTAATAAAGTATTTCAACAAAATTAGCCCAAAGAGGCAAAACGTCCCAATAATGGGAATATTAACCCCTTGGAGTATATTTATTAATGTGTGAGTGGACATGATACAATGTAGCGTATCATGTCCGCTGCACAACGATAAATGCCGACAGTATACTCTGTCAGCATTTATCATTGCACCAGCAGTTCTTGCGAACTGCTGGTGCAATGCCACCCCCTGCAGATTTGCGGCCAATTGGCTGCTAGCAGGGGGTGTCAATCAACCCAATCGTATTCGATCTAGTTGATTTCTGTTTGCAGCCTCAGAGCAGGCAGACAAGTTATGGTCTTTAGACCGCTGCTTCATAACTTCTGTTTATCAAGCTCCATACGGTGCTTGAAAAATTGGCCCCCTGGTCACGAGATACATGATGTGCCTGCCCACTGCTAAAGAAAATCCTGTATAAAGGATTTTAAAAATGTCCCCATCTAATGCATATGACATATTCTTC
Source organism: Bombina bombina (assembly GCF_027579735.1). Taxonomy (NCBI): domain Eukaryota; kingdom Metazoa; phylum Chordata; class Amphibia; order Anura; family Bombinatoridae; genus Bombina; species Bombina bombina. The sequence goes on along the minus strand of NC_069501.1, from coordinate 974,607,360 downwards.
TGAAGTGCAAGCTTTCAAGACCTAGAAGACAAAAGCACTTACCTGCAGTCTCGCTGTCCGGCAGGAAGACAGCTAAGAAGGCGTGAAAGGACACATACTCCTTACAGAGACCTGTAGAAAAAGAAAGAACAGAGTAACTAACTCTGGCTTTCTGTACCATGGGCAACAATGTGTTAGGAAACAAAGCAAGGACTACCTCACAACTTCCTAACTGCTTAAAAGCCATCACTACTCTACTGAAGAGATTGACCCAAATCCTTGCTTGCAGGGAAAAGTACCCAAAAAAGGAATTATTTTTTTATTTAGACACCAAACTTCACCTCCTCCATTGACAGAGGCAAAGAGAATGACTGGGGATTATGGGTAGGGGAGGGACACTTAACAGCTTTGCTGTGGAATTACATTGTGGACTCTCCATATCTTAGGAAAGAAATAAAGATAGCAGCATATTTATTTTTTAATAAAATAACTGCACTAGACAGTATTTTGAGGTTAAAGTTGGCACTGAAAAGTGCCTTTACATTGCGATCTATGGGAACTGTGTGTTTCCAGTAAATATATATGTATATGCTTATATACATATATATTTATGTGTTAATATGTAAATATACACACATTAACACATAAATGTATATATATATCAGCATATACATACAGTATATATTTACTAACTGCTGCCCATCGGTGTGCTACTTACCCCCTTCGCTGTGCTGTCAGAGACAGCATCAGAATGAGGCTCCCATAGGAGCCTATGGAAGCGTGCTCTTGAGAGCGCAATGCTTCCCAGCCTCGCATTCGCATTGCTGTTTACTTGTAATACCATTGCACAAATATCGCTTTCTTGAAAGCGATATTTAGCACTCCACTTGTAATCTGGCCCTTAGTTTTTAATTTAACATAAGAGCAAACACCCTATTGTAAAACGTTGAAGTAATGTAATTACTGTAAGGATACAAATTTGAATAATTTTCCATTTAAGATATATTGCACAGGAGTGTACCCACTTCTATTGTATACTCTCAATGCAACAAAAGTCAGTACACCTTTCATTATTGAGATTCTATTACTAACTTCTAGTGAATATATCCCATATGCTCTACAATTATGAACCTGAGATTTATTTATCTTCTTTAAAATCATATGTCAATTATTATTTTGCAAGCTCTGTAAACATTTTAATTTTCATTTACTTTATTCTATGCCATATCTGTGGGGTGTATACAAATGACCCTTATTATATATTAGTTTAGGGAGTGGTTTTGCACAGCTTATGTTTTAATATAATCTAGAATGAACATATATAACATCAATATAATTTCCATTTTTTTTAATGAACATAATCTGATTTAATAGGCATGTGAAGACTGCAATGCCCTGCAGTCTGCATCAAGCATTGGCCCAGCCCGACACTCCTATTTTTCTGGTCAAGAAATTGAATTTGGTTCCACACATTGTATGTTTATAGGTACCAATTATTAACATGATTTGTAGGTCTTGCATTCACATGCATTTCATATAAACATGACCTCTCCTATTATTTACTATTACTTCACAAACTTTTACCTCTCCAACCAGTTTAACGTCTCAAATAAATTATTGTTTTAATATAACTTGCTTTTTTTCTCCTTCAGTCTTTGGAACCCAGTGGCATCACTAGGGTTGGTGTCACCCGGTGCGGTAAGTCATGGTGTCACCCCCCCCCCAGAAAGCAGACACACACAAAAACACAGGCAAACACACATACAAACACTCAGACACACTTAAAAACATACTCAGATGCACACACAAACACTCGGAAACACACTCAGACACACACACAAAAACACACACACAAAAACACTGAGACACACAAAAACTCAGACACACACAAACAAAATATGTAAACTGCACTGCATTAATTATGAAGCTCATGCCTAGAGCTGCTCCCTGGCTCAGCAGAACATCAAATGAAAGATAAACAGAGCACTCTAAAATAAATCACTGAAGAAAAGATTTAGGCGCGCAAACTATGAAAATTCTGCTCTCTGACTCTGTTCCAAGTCTGTCAGTGCACAGCCCTGGGCCGCATGTCACTGAGCAGTGAGCACAGATAGGCAGGCAGGTTTAGGCTGGCAGCGCAACTCTGCAAGCCCCACGGCACACCCACAACATTCATAGTGAAATTGGGCAGGGGAGGAGCAAAGTACAAACAAGCAAAAACAGCCGGGAAAACTATTTGTTGAAATTGCAGCACTGGCTCAAGGGGCAAAAAAATTGTGTCTACAACTTCCCCAGTCCCACTAATGTTCACAAATACCAGCCTCTAATAAAATAACCTATGCATCTCAACATTGTATTTCTTTGAATTTCAATAAAATTTAAAAAAAAAAAAAAAAAAAATTTTTTTTTTTTTTTTGGTGTCACCCCTGGAGGGTGTCACCCAGGTGCGGCCCGCACCCCCCGCACCCCCCTAGTGACGCCACTGTTGGAGACTACTGCACCAACATTTACCCATTTAAGGGTAGATTAGAAGTGTTGCAATGAATAATTTTTTCACTCGTGCACTAACTGAGCTCAAAGAAAAAATGTATCACTCCCACATTAGTGAAGTTATCGTGCCTCAGTCTTGCACTCGCACACTTACTTCAGATACTGTAACCACGTTATCTTCTCTCCATAGACGCATGCTAAAAAAAGTTATCACTTGTGCGCTAACTTGACAGTGGAGCGCTAACAGTTACATTCGAGCGAAAGGGGGTTTATTGCAGGTGTTAGCGCATCGGGTTTTTCACTCGTATTACAAGTTGAAAGTAAACTTGATCGTTTGAGCGCAATTGAAGTTAATGATCATTGGGATAGCGCAACCTCAGAGCTCTTTGTTTCATGAAACAAAAAAGTGTCACAAAACACATCAAAATTACATTAGAAAGTACAGTTAAACTCATAATAATACTATCTAATAAAAATTATTTCAAAAATATTGCACAAAAAATGCACTATTGATGCATTCTAGGCTTCTAGCTTAATAAGTCTTCATCAAGATACCAAGTAAATCTCTAAAACCATTATTATATATTTAACCTTCTCTGAAGTTTCCTGACATGGAGTAAAATCATCACACCAACTCTTGCGTGGGCAAACTTTACTCTTTGTTCAGTTGCTGCCCAGCTGCTCCTATGGTGCTCTGTAGATGTTCTCCTTAGGAAATAATAGGAATCGTACTTTTTAATAAAAAAATCAATTTGACAAAATTCAGCCAAACCAAACAACCAGGTGAATTAATGTTGGATGAAATGGAAAAACTGTAACGAATGATTCATCCAAAACAAAAATGTTTGTCTGTGCACATGCCTATTATTTAATATACTATTTCCTTTCACTATATTATGAGCTGATACAGTGATTCTCAACAGATCAGTAACATGGCAGACACTAAGGATAAAAAAAAACAACAGTTGTGTGAATCAACTCACAGAAGTCACAATGAGATCATTATATGTGTGAATTAGATTTCAAATTCACACAAAGGGGCCTATCTATTAAGCTCCGTACGGAGCTTGAGGGCCCGTGTTTCTGGCGAGCCTGTAGGCTCACCAGAAACACCAGTTATGAAGCAGCGGTCTGAAGAGCACTGCTCCATAACCCTGTCTGCCTGCTCTGATGAGGCGGACAGGAATCACCAGAATTCAACCCGATTGGGTTGATTGACACCCCCTGCTGGTGGCTGATTGGCCGAAAATCTGCAGGGGGCGGCGTTGCACCAGCAGCTCACAAGAGCTGCTGGTGCATTGCTGAATATGGAGAGCGTATTGCTCTCCGCATTCAGCTATGTCTGTCGGACCTGATCCGCACTGTCAGTTCAGGTCCGACAGACATATGATAAATAGGCCTCAAAGTCACATTTAATCTACCCAATCGCATTCCTCCCCATATTACCTGGATAGTATCACAGACCAGGAGGTTGGAAGCTGTGTCAGAGAAAGTGAACACAAATATTGAGATCTAACACCAACTGAGAACCTTTTGCACAAAGCCTCATTGCTCCAGATCTGTATTAGTAACTAATCAAGGTGACAAGAAACCTTTGTCAGTAGTAGTAGTAGTAGTTCACAGAGCTTTAATGTGAAGGGTAATAAAATAGGGCAGCAGTACGTGTTCATTGATGGGTTTTGGAGCATTGAGTCCAATCTTAGTTAACCCAAGAGATACCTTTTGGTATAATTTAATATATAGCGGCCTATTTATCAAATGTCTTGCGAACCTGAACTGACAGTGCGGATCAGGTCCGCAAGACATCACTGAATGCGGAGAGCAATACGCTCTCCATATTCAGCATTGCATCAGCAGCTCACAAGAGCTGCTGGTGCAACGCCGCCCCCTGCAGACTCGCGGCCAATGGGCCGCCAGCAGGAGGGTGTCAATCAACCCGATTGTACTCGATCGGCTTGATTTCCGGCGATTCCTGTCCGCCTGCTCAGAGCAGGCAGACAGGGTTATGGCGCAGCGGTCTGTAGACCGCTGCTTCATAACTGCTGTTTCTGGCGAGTCTTGATAAATGGGCCCCAAAGACATCAATACATTAATTTATTGATCCTTGTAGACAGACCTGTATGGAGGCCAGCTTCATTGGCTGAGCCCTCTTTGCCCATCACAATTCTACCTGTAATACATTTTATATAATAATGCTACAACCAAATATGTGGCATCTGATGGAGGAGTTGAATCACTTTTCCTTGACAGTGTTTATATTTACCTTAACAGGTCATTTGATTTGTTAGTAAATATAAACTACCATGCTATCTACCAAATGTTATTTGTTCCTTGAATGATTACTACTGTGTAATATGGATTACAGGCTTTGTTTATATGATTTGGCACCAAGTGCTCAGTCAACAAAGCTTAGTTCTAACTTGACATATACAAATGACTGTATTTTCATTCAATTGCATTCAGAGATTAAAGGCTAATAATCCTATTTAATTAAGATGATACCTTCAAATTAAAGGTTTACATTGAAATACATTACATACTTGGGCTAGATCACAAGTGGAGTCCTATTTATTGCTCCTGCTCGCTCATTAGCTCCACTAGAAGTAAGATTTTTGCACACGTCGGTTATTACAAGTTGAGAATAAAAAGCTTGCGCTAATCCGACGCACGCATAAAGTTGAACTTTTAATATCACAACCACATTAATGTATTCCCCCATAGAAATCAATGGAGTGCAAAAAGTGGAAGTAAAACCTAACACCCTACTCGTGCGCAAACACAATCGCATTTTCTCAAGTGTGCTAACCCATGAAAATATTAATATTTCACATTCCAATGTTTTTCAAATAGCAGAATATGTTCTATTTATTCATAAATACATATTTCTATTTATAGCTGATGGTATTTTGGTATAATAAATATCTATACCTCTATATATATATATATATATATATATATATATATATATATATATATATATATATATATATATATATATATATATATATATTGTGTGTATATATATATATATATATATATATATACACACACAATTATATACAGGTTTATAATTATATACGGAAATATATAGGAATATCTATTTAAGGATACATAGAATATATTCCTCTATGTGAAGGGCATTAGAATATGAAATATTTACAGTAAATATAAAGTTAAACACTTTATAAAATATTAAAATTGCTGATGGTATTTTGGTATAATAAATATCTATACCTATATATATATATATATATATATATATATATATATATATATATATATATATATATATATATATATATATATATATATATATATATATATATATATATATTGTGTATATATATATATATATATATATATACACACACAATTATATACAGGTTTATAATTATATACAGAAATATATAGGAATATCTATTTAAGGATACATAGAATATATTCCTCTATGTGAAGGGCATTAGAATATGAAATATTTACAGTAAATATAAAGTTAAACACTTTATAAAATATTAAAATTGCAAGAATATATTTTTATGTTTTCAACTACTTGAATGCAAAGGACTCCAATGCACTTATATAAATATGTCTATATTGGCCCGAGTATAGGCCGCACTTTTCCCCCATCTACCGCTAATACGCTGGGTTGTACTTCTGTATTTGTGTAGATGTGACAGACAATAACCAGGCTTACCTGGAAGCCATACATAATGTTGTGGAGGTCCTGAATGAATATTTCAATAATTTGTATGAGTAAGATGGAAGCTAACTGGTTTACCTACCTATTACAGATTCTGGTCTCTCTCTGGTTTTGCAGGAAGAGGAGGAGAAGCAGCGTGGAGTTGCAGTGGGGTCAGGTAGGGTATTTTGTACCGTTATATAAGGATATACATTTACAGCTGTTGGCATATTCTTTATAGGAATATTAAGTATAAAGGTGGTGTTTGTTTTTTTTTGTACAGAAACCAGAATACTTGTTGTCATTGCAATATAAAACATTTTATCTTAAAAAACTGGGCTACAAGGGTGGTTGTCAAATGTCAGTCAGCAAAGCAATGTACCTGACAAAGTGAAAACCTAACAACAAGTAAATACATTTCTATAAAAATTTAATTTTCTTTAAAATGGCACCAAACTTTAAAGGTCCGGCTAATAGCTACGGAATCTGTTGGCGCTCTACAAATACCTGATAATAATAATAATAATAATAGTCAGATGCCGCCTATACTCGGGCCAATACAGGTATCTATGTGTTTATATGTGTATATATGTCTGTAAATACATGTATGCATGTATAAATACATTACATCTGTACACACATATATACATAATCTATATACATAAATATACATATTTAGACACGCATACGTATGTATCTCTATGTTAAAGCCCTTTAGAGTCCTTTTTTTTTCTAACACGTGAGACCTCATATCTTTGAGCCCTTATAACTTTTAATGAAGTATTTATTATTAGAAGGTGTTATTATGAGTGTAACTGTACTTCTTTTAAATGTATTTTTGATGTATTTTGTGACACTTTTTATTCAAGCGTAACAGTTAACCAGAGCTCTGAAGTCGCGTTATCCTGGCGCACGTTAAATTGAATTGCGTTTAAGCCATCATGTTTACTTAGTGTAATTATCACAGCTTCATAGCATGTTAAAGCTGATATTTAATAAGTCACACATAGTATAGTGTCATTATACTAAACAAAGTATAAATAACCATGGTCCTTTTTTATTGTTCCTCAGCTACCCCTCCATCATTTGTTGTTTTACTATTCTTTGACAAGCATGTGGTGTAGCCAATAGGAGAAACACTACATGCCCATGTGAGCTCTTGCTGGAAGGATGGTTAACATATACAGCGGATTCACTGTTTACTGCTATTGGACCACTCTGGCAAATGCTCATGTGCAGTTACATTAATATTGAATTATTCTAGCAAGCAGAAGGGTAAGAGCATGCTACTATATAAATACATAGGGCATATGATTCCTTTCCTATTAGCTGCACCACAGACTTGCCAAAGAATAGAAAAAGGCAAGTGATATAGAGGCGTCTGGGGAGGCAATGGAAAAAGACCATAAACACATAAGTTGATGATATCAGTTTTAACATGCTATCACTTTAATATAATCAGTCATTGCACTCAAATGAAAGGTTAATCAGTTTTAAAACAATAAATAAAACTTAAATTATTAAAAGGCAGTAAAGGTTACCAACACCAAAAGCATCCTTAAAATTGGGAGAGGCTATGGGAGGATGAAAACACTTGGGAGGAGAATGGGTTGGGATTTGCATACAAATGGGTGTGGTACTTATCAAACCAGGTTTGTTAAGATATCCATACTCTTATTCCTGATGGTCATGTGTAGCACCCCCATTGAGCTGCAAAGGGCTCCATATACTGCATTATGTGTGTTGTGTTTTTCAACTTTTTCACTGCCTCCATTAGCCCCCAACTGCCCCCCCCAATATTAAATTGTAGGACCGCCTCTGCTGATGGTCCATTAAAAAGTAGATATAAGGAAGACACTGAAAATCAGAGCTTAGAAATCCTGCTGCCACTAATTATATGTTATAAATTATTTGTTTTTATTGGCAAATTCCTGAGTATCCTTAGTTAATGAAAATATATGTTTCTCTTGTTAAGTGTATCCAGTCCACGGATCATCCATTACTTATGGGATATTCTCCTTCCCAACAGGACGTTGCAAGAGGATCACCCACAGCAGAGCTGCTATATAGCTCCTCCCCTAACTGTCATATCCAGTCATTCTCTTGCAAGCCTCAACCAAGATGGAGGTCGTAAGAGGAGAGTGGTGTTTTATACTTAGTTTATTCTTCAATCAAAAGTTTGTTATTTTTAAATGGTGCCGGAGTGTACTGTTTATCTCAGGCAGTATTTAGAAGAAGAATCTGCCTGCGTTTTCTATGATCTTAGCAGAAGTAACTAAGATCCATGGCTGTTCTCACATATTCTGAGGAGTGAGGTAACTTCAGAGAGGGAATGGCGTGCAGGTTTTCCTGCAATAAGGTATGTGCAGTTAATATTTTTCTAGGGATGGAATTTGCTAGAAAATGCTGCTGATACCGAACTAATGTAAGTAAAGCCTTAAATGCAGTGATAGCTACTGGTATCAGGCTTATTAATAGAGATGCATACTCTTATAAAAATGTAATATAAAACGTTTGCTGGCATGTTTAATCGTTTTTATATGTATTTGGTGATAAAACTTATTGGGGCCTAGTTTTTTCCACATGGCTGGCTTGAATTTTGCCTAGTAACAGTTTCCTTAGGCTTTCCACTGTTGTAATATGAGTGGGAGGGGCCTTTTTTAGTGCTTTTCTGTGCAGCTAAAAATACTGACAGAGACATTCAGTTTCCCTCTGCATGATCCAGGACATCTCTGGAGGGCTCAAAAGGCTTCAAAGTCGTTTTTGAGGGAGGTTAAAAAGCCACAGTAGAGCTGTGGCAGTTGTTGTGACTGTTTGAAAAAGAAAAAAAAAAACAAACAAAAAAAAAATACAAACGTTTTTGTCTTTTATTATTCCATTTTGGGTATTAAGGGGTTAATCATCCATTTGCAAGTGGGTGCAATGCTCTGCTAACTTGTTACATACACTGTAAAAAGTTCGTTAGTGTAACTGCCTTTTTTCACTGTTATTTCAAATTTTGACAAAATTTGTGTTTCTTAACCCCTTAACGACCGAGGACGTGCAGGGTACGTCCTCAAAAAAAAGGCAGTTAATGCCTGAGAACGTACCCTGCACGTCCTCGGTGTGGAAAGCAGCTGGAAGCGATCCTGCTCGCTTCCAGCTGCTTTCCGGTTATTGCAGTGATGCCTCGATATGGAGGCATCCTGCAATAACCTTTTTAAGCCATCCGGTGCAGAGAGAGCCACTCTGTGGCCCTCTCTGCACCGGAGATCGGTGGCTCCCTGCGTTGGTGGGTGGGAGCCGGACCGGGAGGCGGGTGGCGGCCATCGATGGCCCTGGTTATGTGCAGGGGGGGCGGGATCGTGGGCGGGGATGAGCGGGGGCGCGCACGGACGCGCGCGCGTGCACGGGAGGGCGGGGGCGGGCGCGTGCACGGGGAGGGAGCGGGTGGGAACCGCTACACTACAGAAAATTTATTAATAAAAAATGTTAAATGTCTAAATATTTTTTTTAAAAAAAAAGATCAGCAAGGTGGTGGGGGTTTGTCTGTGTGGGGGGGGAAGCTACACTACAGAAAAAAGCCAAACAAAAATAAAAAAAGCACTTTTTTTTTGCAAACTGGGTACTGGCAGACAGCTGCCAGTACCCAAGATGGCCCCCAATGAGGCAGAGGGGAGGGTTAGAGAGCGGTTTTGGGGGGGGATCAGGGAGGTTGGGGGCTAAGGGGGGGATCCTACACCCTAGCATATGTAAATATGCTAAAAAAATATTTTTTTTTTTTAAAAACCCTTTTATTTTAGTACTGGCAGACTTTCTGCCAGTACTTAAGATGGCGGGGACAATTGTGGGGTGGGGGAGGGAAGGGAGCTGTTTGGGAGGGATCAGGGGGTGGGATGTGTCAGGTGGGAGGCTGATCTCTACACTAAAGCTAAAATTAACCCTGCAAGCTCCCTACAAACTCCCTAATTAACTTCACTGCTAGCCATAATACACGTGTGAGGCGCAGCAGGATTTAGCGGCCTTCTAATTACCAGAAAGCAACGCCAAAGTCATATATGTCTGCTATTTCTGAACAAAGGGGATCCCAGACAAGTATTTACAACCATTTGTGCCATAATTGCACAAGCTGTTTGTAAATTATTTCAGTGAGAAACCTAAAATTGTGAAAAATTTTACTTTTTTTTCAATTTGATCGCATTTGGCGGTGAAATGGTGGCATGAAATATACCAAAATGTGCCTAGATCAATACTTGGGGTTGTCTACTATACTACACTAAAGCTAAAATTAACCCTACAAGCTCCCTAAAAGCTCCCTAATTAACCCCTTAACTGTTGGGCATAATACACTTGTGGTGCGCAGTGGCATTTAGCGGCCTTCTAATTACCAAAAAGCAACGCCAAAGCCATATATGTCTGCTATTTCTGAACAAAGGGGATCCCAGAGAAGAATTTACAACCATTTATGCCATAATTGCACAAGTTGTTTGTAAATAATTTCAGTGAGAAACCAAAAGTTTGTGAAAAAATTTGTGAAAAAGTGAACGATTTTTTGTATTTGATCGCATTTGGCGGTGAAATGGTGGTATGAAATATACCAAAATTGTCCTAGATCAATACTTTGGGATGTCTACTAAAAAAAAATATATACATGTCAAGGGATATTCAGGGATTCCTGAAAGATATTAGTGTTCTAATGTAACTAGCGCTAATTTTGGAAAAAAGTGGTTTGGAAATAGCAAAGTGCTACTTGTATTTATGGCCCTATAACTTGCAAAAAAAGCAAAGAACATGTAAACATTGGGTATTTCTAAACTCAGGACAAAATTTTGAAACTATTTAGCATGGGTGTTTTTTGGTGGTTGTAGATATGTAACAGATTTTGGGGGTCAAAGTTAGAAAAAGTGTGTTTTTTTCAATTTTTCCTCATATTTTATATATTTTTTTATAGTAAATTATAAGATATGATGAAAATAATGGTATCTTTAGAAAGTCCATTTAGTGGCGAGAAAAGCGGTATATAATATGTGTGGGTACAGTAAATGAGTAAGAAGAAAATTACAGCTAAACACAAACACCGCAAAAATGTAAAAATAGCCTTGGTCCCAAACGGACAGAAAATGGAAAAGCGCTGTGGTCATTAAGGGGTTAAAGGTGCAGTAACATTTTTTATATTGTGGTTCCCAAAAAAGAGGGAAACTTCAGACCAATTTTGGATCTAAAGATCTTAAACAAATTCCTCAGTGTTCCATCTTTCAAAATGGAAACTATTCGGACCATCCTACCCATGATCCAAGAAGGTCAGTACATGACCACAGTGGACTTAAAGGATGCCTACCTTCACATACCGATTCACAAAGATCATCATCGGTTTCTGAGGTTTGCCTTTCTAGACAGGCATTACCAATTTGTAGCTCTTCCCTTCGGGTTGGCTACAGCCCCGAGAATCTTTACAAAGGTTCTGGGCTCACTTCTGGCGGTTCTAAGACCGCGAGGCATAGCGGTGGCTCCGTATCTAGACGACATCCTGATACAGGCGTCAAGCTTTCAAGTTGCCAAGTCTCATACAGAGATAGTTCTGGCATTTCTGAGGTCGCACGGGTGGAAAGTGAACGAGGAAAAGAGTTCTCTATCCCCACTCACAAGAGTCTCCTTCTTAGGGACTCTTATAGATTCTGTAGAAATGAAAATTTACCTGACGGAGTCCAGGTTATCAAAACTTCTAAACGCTTGCCATGTTCTTCACTCCATTCCGCGCCCTTCGGTAGCTCAGTGTATGGAGGTAATCGGCTTAATGGTAGCGGCAATGGACATAGTGCCATTAGCGCGCCTTCATCTCAGACCGCTGCAATTATGCATGCTGAGTCAGTGGAATGGGGATTACACAGATTTGTCCCCTCTGCTAAATCTGGATCAAGAGACCAGAGATTCTCTTCTCTGGTGGTTGTCTCGGGTACACCTGTCCAAGGGTATGACCTTTCACAGGCCAGATTGGACAATTGTAACAACAGATGCCAGCCTTCTAGGTTGGGGTGCAGTCTGGAATTCCCTGAAGGCAAAGGGATCGGGGACTCAGGAGGAGAAACTCCTTCTAATAAATATTCTGGAGTTAAGAGCGATATTCAATGCTCTTCTGGCTTGGCCTCAGTTAGCAACACTGAGGTTCATCAGATTTCAGTCGGACAACATCACGACTGTGGCTTACATCAACCATCAAGGGGGAACCAGGAGTTCCCTAGCGATGTTAGAAGTCTCAAAAATAATTCGCTGGGCAGAGTACCACTCTTGCCACCTGTCAGCAATCCATATCCCAGGCGTGGAGAACTGGGAGGCGGATTTTCTAAGTCGTCAGACTTTCCATCCGGAGGAGTGGGAACTCCATCCGGAGGTGTTTGCTCAGTTGATTCATCATTGGGGCAAACCAGAGTTGGATCTCATGGCGTCTCGCCAGAACGCCAAGCTTCCTTGTTACGGATCCAGGTCCAGGGACCCAGAAGCGACGCTGATAGATGCTCTAGTAGCGCCTTGGTTCTTCAACCTGGCTTATGTGTTTCCACCGTTTCCTCTGCTCCCTCGACTGATTGCCAAAATCAAACAGGAGAGAGCATCAGTGATTCTGATAGCACCTGCGTGGCCACGCAGGACTTGGTATGCAGACCTAGTGGACATGTCATCCTTTCCACCATGGACTCTGCCTCTAAGACAGGACCTTCTGATACAAGGTCCTTTCAATCATCCAAATCTAATTTCTCTGAGACTGACTGCATGGAGATTGAACGCTTGATTCTATCAAAGCGCGGCTTCTCCGAGTCAGTCATTGATACTTTAATACAGGCACGAAAGCCTGTTACCAGGAAAATCTACCACAAGATATGGAGTAAATATCTTTATTGGTGTGAATCCAAGAATTACTCATGGAGTAAGGTTAGGATTCCTAGAATATTGTCTTTTCTCCAAGAGGGCTTGGACAAAGGATTATCAGCTAGTTCCTTAAAGGGACAGATTTCTGCTCTGTCTATTCTTTTGCACAAGCGTCTGGCAGAGGTTCCAGATGTCCAGGCATTTTGCCAGGCTTTGGTTAGAATTAAGCCTGTGTTTAAACCTGTTGCTCCCCCGTGGAGCTTAAACTTGGTTCTTAAAGTTCTTCAAGGAGTTCAGTTTGAACCCCTTCATTCCATTGATATTAAACTTTTATCTTGGAAAGTTCTGTTTTTGATGGCTATTTCCTCGGCTCGGAGAGTCTCTGAGCTATCTGCCTACAATGTGATTCTCCTTATCTGATTTTTCATGCAGATAAGGTAGTCCTGCGTACCAAACCTGGGTTTTTACCTAAGGTGGTTTCTAACAAGAATATCAATCAAGAGATTGATGTTCCATCATTGTGTCCTAATCCTTCTTCAAAGAAGGAACATCTTTTACATAATCTGGACGTAGTCCGTGCCTTGAAGTTTTACTTACAAGCTACTAAAGATTTTCGTCAAACATCTACCCTGTTTGTCGTTTACTCTGGACAGAGGAGAGGTCAAAAAGCTTCGGCAACCTCTCTTTCCTTTTGGCTTCGGAGCATAATACGCCTAGCCTATGAGACTGCTGGACAGCAGCCTCCTGAAAGGATTAAAGCTCATTCCACTAGAGCTGTGGCTTCCACCTGGGCCTTTAAAAATGAGGCCTCTGTTGAACAGATTTGCAAGGCCGCGACTTGGTCTTCGCTTCACACTTTTTCCAAATTTTCCAAATTTGATACTTTTGCTTCTTCGGAGGCTGTTTTTGGGAGAAAGGTTCATCAGGCAGTGGTTCCTTCCGCTTAATCCTGCCTTGTCCCTCCCATCATCCGTGTACTTTAGCTTTGGTATTGGTATTCCATAAGTAATGGATGATCTGTGGACTGGATACACTTAACAAGAGAAAACATAATTTATGCTAAGGTATGCAGACCTAGTGGACATGTCATCCTTTCCACCATGGACTCTGCCTCTAAGACAGGACCTTCTGATACAATGTCCTTTCAATCATCCAAATCTAATTTCTCTGAGACTGACTGCATGGAGATTGAACGCTTGATTTTATCAAAGCGTGGCTTCTCCGAGTCAGTCATTGATACTTTAATACAGGCACAAAAGCCTGTTACCAGGAAAATCTACCACAAGATATGGAGTAAATATCTTTATTGGTGTGAATCCAAGAATTACTCATGGAGTAAGGTTAGGATTCCTAGAATATTGTCTTTTCTCCAAGAGGGCTTGGACAAAGGATTATCAGCTAGTTCCTTAAAGGGACAGATTTCTGCTCTGTCTATTCTTTTGCACAAGCGTCTGGCAGAGGTTCCAGACGTCCAGGCATTTTGCCAGGCTTTGGTTAGAATTAAGCCTGTGTTTAAACCTGTTGCTCCCCCGTGGAGCTTAAACTTGGTTCTTAAAGTTCTTCAAGGAGTTCAGTTTGAACCCCTTCATTCCATTGATATTAAACTTTTATCTTGGAAAGTTCTGTTTTTGATGGCTATTTCCTCGGCTCGGAGAGTCTCTGAGCTATCTGCCTTACAATGTGATTCTCCTTATCTGATTTTTCATGCAGATAAGGTAGTCCTGCGTACCAAACCTGGGTTTTTACCTAAGGTGGTTTCTAACAAGAATATCAATCAAGAGATTGATGTTCCATCATTGTGTCCTAATCCTTCTTCAAAGAAGGAACGTCTTTTACATAATCTGGACGTAGTCCGTGCCTTGATGTTTTACTTACAAGCTACTAAAGATTTTCGTCAAACATCTACCCTGTTTGTCGTTTACTCTGGACAGAGGAGAGGTCAAAAAGCTTCGGCAACCTCTCTTTCCTTTTGGCTTCGGAGCATAATACGCCTAGCCTATGAGACTGCTGGACAGCAGCCCCCTGAAAGGATTACAGCTCATTCCACTAGAGCTGTGGCTTCCACCTGGGCCTTTAAAAATGAGGCCTCTGTTGAACAGATTTGCAAGGCCGCGACTTGGTCTTCGCTTCACACTTTTTCCAAATTTTCCAAATTTGATACTTTTGCTTCTTCGGAGGCTGTTTTTGGGAGAAAGGTTCTTCAGGCAGTGGTTCCTTCCGCTTAATCCTGCCTTGTCCCTCCCATCATCCGTGTACTTTAGCTTTGGTATTGGTATTCCATAAGTAATGGATGATCTGTGGACTGGATACACTTAACAAGAGAAAACATAATTTATGCTTACCTGATAAATTTATTTCTCTTGTAGTGTATCCAGTCCACGGCCCGCCCTGTCCTTTTAAGGCAGGTCTAAATTTTAATTAAACTACAGACACCACTGCACCCTATGGTTTCTCCTTTCTCTGTTTGTTTTCAGTCGAATGACTGGATATGACATTTAGGGGAGGAGCTATATAGCAGCTCTGCTGTGGGTGATCCTCTTTCAACTTCCTGTTGAGAAGGAGAATATCCCATAAGTAATGAATGATCCGTGGACTGGATACACTACAAGAGAAATAAATTTATCAGGTAAGCATAAATTATGTTTTAGTCATTTGCCCAGTTTAAGAATACTATCGCCTAGATTATGAGTCTTGCGTTAGCCTTAAAAAGCAGCGTTGAGAGGTCCCAACGCTGCTTTTTAACACCTGCTGGTATTACGAGTCTTGAAATGACAGGCTCACCGCTCACTTTTTTGGCCAGACTCGGAAATACCGCAAATCCACTTACGTCAATTGTGTATCCTATATTTTCAATGGGACTTGCATAACACCGGTATTACGAGTCTAACCAAAAGTGAGCGGTAGACCCTCTCTTCCCAGCTTGGATGAAGACTTCTGCCCGTCTGGAGGACCACTTCGCCCAGCTTCGTTGAAGACTTCGGCCTGGTTGGTTGAAGACTTCTCAAGGTAGGGTGATCTTCAAGGGGTTAGTGTTAGGTTTTATTAAGGGGGTATTGGGTGGGTTTTAGAGTAGGGTTGGGTGTGTGGGTGGTGGGTTTTAATGTTGGGGGGTATTGTACTTTTTTTTACAGGTAAAAGAGCTGATTACTTTGGGGCAATGTCCCACAAAAGGCCCCTTTAAGGGCTATTTGTAATTTAGTATAGGGTAGGGCTTTTTATTATTTTGGGGGGCTTTTTTATTTTATTAGGGGGATTAGAGTAGGTGTAATTAGTTTAAAAAACTTGTAATTATTTTATTATTTTCTGTAATTTAGTGGGGGGGGGGTTTCCGTACTTTAGATAATTGTATTTAATTGTATTATAGTGTAGTGTTAGGTGTAATTTTAACTTAGGTTAGGTCTTATTTTACAGGTAAATTTGTCTTTATTTTAACTAGGTAGCTATTAAATAGTTAATAACTATTTAATAACTATTCTGCCTAGTTAAAATAAATACAAAGTTACCTGTTAAATAAAAATAAATCCTAAGCTAGCTACAATGTAACTATTTGTTATATTGTAGCTAGCTTAGGGTTTATTTTATAGGTAAGTATTTAGTTTTAAATAGGAATAATGTATTTAATTGTAGTATTTTATTTAGATTTATTTAAGTTATATTTAAGTTAGGGGGTGTTAGGGTTAGGGTTAGACTTAGATTTAGGGGTTAATAACTTTAATATAGTGGCGGCGACGTTGGGGCGGCAGATTAGGGGTTAATAAGTGTAGTTAGGTTGCGGCGACATTGGGGGCGGCAGATTAGGGGTTAATAAATATAATGTAGGTGTCTGCGATGTTGGGGACGGCAGATTAGGGGTTAATAAATATAATGTAGGTGTCGGCGATGTTGGGGACAGCAGATTAGGGGTTAAAAAATATAATGTAGATGTTGGGGGCAGCAGATTAGGGGTTCATAAGTATAATGTAGGTGGCGGCGGAGTCCGGAGCGGCAGATTAGGGGTTAATAATATAATGCAGGTGTTGGCGATGTCAGGGGCGGCAGATTAGAGGTTAATAAGTGTAAGATTAGGGGTGTTTAGACTCGGGGTTCATGTTAGGGTGTTAGGTGTAGACATTAAAAGTGTTTCCCCATAGGAACGCTGCTTTTTTGCAGGTGTTAGGTTTTTTTCAGCCGGATCTGCCCCATTGATTCCTATGGGGAAATCGTGCACAAGCACGTTTAGCCAGCTCACCGCTAACGTAAGCAGCGCTGGTATTGAGATGAGATGTGAGCAAAATTTTGCTCTCCGCTCACTTTTCTGCGGCTAACGCCGGGTTTGTAAAAACCCGTAATACCAGTGTTGTCTGTAGGTGAGCGGTGAGCATAAACTGCTCGTTATCACCGCACAGCCTTACCGACAAAACTCGTAATCTAGTCGTATATTTTTAGTTCCTGATATTCTTGCACACATCATTCCTAACAACATCAAAATATTATTGTCGCTAAACAATGGCATTGGCCTCTGTTTAATATGTGCTTGACAAATTGTGTTATTTACAATTCTGTTGATCATCAGAAAATCTTGCTTCATGCTCAGAGCATCCCATTTTTACACCTTCTTACCATGTTTCAGCTTTCCTTGAACTTAAATTTCCACAATGATATGACATTTTCCTTACCATTGCATTTATACACCTTTCATTCATTGTACAAAAACTCTTACCATGAAGGAGACCCATAAGATTCTATGAATAGAAATGTGTCCCTTATATCACCTCTAGATGGCTAATAATATGATAAACAATAGTCTTCTCTACTTGGACCTCAGATTTTGTCAGTAAGAACTGATATTTTAATCAGCATGGGGATTTAGAAGAGCCAAGCATAGTACTTTACAGAGGGTTCTGTGGTATTTTCAAGCCAATTCAATTTATCAGAAAACCTAGTTACTGCATGGGTTTTTGAGCTGCTTCATACAACATAAACTCTATTTATATACTGAGACAGACAGTCAAGTCAAAATTAAGCTTTTATGATTCAGATAGGGCATGTTGCAATTTTAAGTAACGTTCCAATTTATTTTTATCATCAAATTTGCTTTGTTCTCTTGTTATTCTTGGTTGAAAGTGAAACCTAGGTATGCTCAACCTGATTTCTAAGCCATTAAAGACCACCTCTTATCTCAGTGCATGTTGATAGTTTTTCACTGTTAGGCACTGCTAATTCATGTGTGCCATATAGAAAAACATTGTGCTCACTCCAGTGGAGTTATTTATGAGTCAGCACTGATTAGCTAAAATGCATGTCTGTCAAAAGAACTGAGATAAGGGGGCAGTCTGCAGAGGCTTAGATACAATAAAAGGATTGTCTAACTTTTTAAACAATAACAATTAACTGTCCCTTTAAAATATTTTTTAATGTATCTACTATAATTTGTTACAGCATTGAACTCTTAAAAACTATGGCACATTTTGAAAAGCAGATATTGTGTATAAATGTTTTATAATAAAAAGGTTTATAATCCTTATTGATATTCTCTGTTCCTCCTCCCCTCTTCAGTTCCTCTTTTGGTTGGGCTGTGATGTATAGAACAGTCCCACCCACTCTCTACAAAGGCTTTATAAGGGCTTTAAATGAGCTTTAAAAGGGCTGGGCTTCAAAATTGTCATATGACACACATGTTGATTGGATGTTCACTGGAATTGTCATTAAAAAAAAGAGTTAATCCCAGTGGGCCAGCATAACATTGCACTAGAAGCATTACTATATGAACTAATTTAACCCATTCACAGATGGATTTAAAACAAAAAAGGTACACATATGCCTTTTTAAAGGCAAAGATTACTTATATTGTATTTGATTAGTTAAAGTTTACCATCACTTTAACTCAGCTTTTTTCAATTGTTAAGTTTTCGTGCATGTCAACATGTTTACAAACATGACTGTTTCCTGTTACGATAACAAAATACATATTTAGAAGTCTGTGGGAGTCTGGGAATAACTACTTTCAGAACAGGTTCTCATTAGGCAACTGACCAAACAGCAGAGGAATTATGCTATTTAAATTACCTCAAGTTATAATAAAATAGGTTTCTGATGAAGGCATAAACCTGAAACATGTCTAATCGTTAAATTGATGTTTTTAACATTATATAGAATGTGTTTCCAATACTTACAATAACTAATTTGTCCCTTTATAAAAGGACGTGGCATAAGGGAGAGGACACAAAATGTTTCTATTATAAAGACACGAAACACAAGATAAAATTGATGATGACAATGAAGCTTTAACACTAGTCATCTGGCTGAGAGCTTTATCATTCTCTAATGAAAGATTTATTAGGACCTAAAATTATTAAGGGTTGATAGATCAGTACAGCTGTCATCCTTGAGGCTGTTGTAATCACTATGTGGCCTTAGAATTCCATCAATCATGACTACAAACTTTAAAGAAGGCCAAGAACACTCTAATGAAGTCTTCTGAATCATCTAGTAGAGGAGATATTTGTTTTTCTAGAGGTGATGCAAAGCACTTTGTGAGCAAAGACACAATAAAATGTATCCAGGCTTTAAAGCAGCATACGTGATTGTCTGTATGTATTGCTGTAGGAATTACTTATGATAGAAATCTTAACAAGCAACAAGTCATTCTCCACAAAGCAGCTGATACAAATATTATTTATCTTAAAAATCCACCTTTTTGCCCTGTTATACTTTCAAAAGGTGATCCGTTTTTATGCAATTTGACGGTAGATAAGAACCAAAAGGCCCATCAGGTCTACCCATATTACGTTCGTTTTCTTAGTAGCCTTATGCATGTCCCAAGCATGTTTTAAATCTTTTACTGTCCCTGTGTTTACCACCTCTTTTGGAAATTTATTTCATAAATCCACCACCCTTTTCCTAAAAAAATGCTTCCTCACATTTTTCCTGAATCTGGTACCTTCTGACTTAAGATTGTGACCTTTTGTTTTGGTATTTCTTTTTTTGTAGAAAATGCTTTCAGCTTCCACTTTATTAAGTCCCTTCATATATTTGAAGGTTTGTATCATGTCACCTTTTTCTCTACTCTAAACTATACATATTTAGATTAAAGAGTCTTTCTTTGTATGTTTTATATTTTAGACCATGGGGCCGATTTATTAAGGTCCGAATGCACCTGTTTCCGCACAAGCCGGAAACAGGAGTTAAGAAGCAGTGGTCTTAAGACCGCTGCTCCTTAACTCGTCTGCCACCTCTGAGGTGGCGGACAGCAATCCGTCTGATTGGATACGATCGGGTTAATTGAAACCCTCTGCTAGCGGCCGATTGGCCGCGAATGTGCAGGGGGCGGCATTGCACAAGCATTTCACTAGAAATGCTTGTGCAATGATAAATGTTGACAGTGTATGCTGTCGGCATTTATTGATGTGCGGCAGATATGATCTGCTACAGCGAATCTTGTCCGCCCGCACGTTGTTAAATCGGCCCCCATGTAAAATTTTAGTAGCCCTCCTTTGGACAGTACTAGTTTATTTATATCCTTTTAGAGATGTGGTCTCCAGAACTGTACACAATATTCCAGATGAGGCCTTATTAGCGATCTGTAAAGTGGCATAATAACCCCGCTATTACCTTACTGGCTGCATTGTCTACCAATGTACCTTTAATTGACCTTTGGGTTTTTGCATCCTATATCCATAATTTTGTTCTTGGTAATAATAAATTTTATTTATTTGCCCAGTACTCTGTTACAAATGTTTGTATAATCAGCAACCAAGTGTACCTTCACCTGGAGCCCACTTCCAATATCACTAATGAACATGTTAAACAAAACAGGGCCCTTGGGGAACAACAGTAACTGACACCTCATTTGAATATACTCTATTAATTGAAACAATCTGCCTTCTATTAAGCAAGCATTCTACCCACTTAAAGGGACATGTATGTATGTATGTATGTATGTATTGGGTACTTGTAAAGCGCATCTAATCACCCGTAAGGGTCTGAAGGCGCTGCTCATTTTATCAACCTCAGAAGGATGAAAGACTGAGTGGACCTCACCGGGGATCGAACCGGCAACCCTTAGATTGCTACAGAGATCAGCCACAGTGCCTTAGCATGCCAACCCAAAAATTTTCTTCCATGATTAAGACAGAGCATACAATTTTAAACAACTTTCCAATTTACTTCTATTATTCAAGAGCAGCAGAGAACCTAGGTTCTAGCTGTTGATTTGGTGGATGCATATATATATATATACCGATTGTGATTGGCTCACCCATGTGTTCAGTTAGAAACCATTAGTGCATTGCTGCTCCTTCAATAAATGATACTAAGAGAATGAAACAAATTAGAAAATAGAAGTAAATTAGAAAGTTGTTTAAAATCGTATCCTCTATCTGAATCATGAAAGAAAAAATTTGGATTTCATGTCCCTTAACAATCTTAGCATCTACTCCAAGGCAATACATTTTGTGAATAAGTCTGCTTTGTGGGACAGTGTCAGATGATTTGCTAAAGTCTAGATATGCTACATCTACAGTGCCTCCCTGGTCTATTAATTTAGTTGCATGCTCAAAGAAATCAATTAGCTTAGTATGGCATGATCTTCCAGCAGTGAAACCATGCTGCCCTTTGTCTTCCAGGTAAGACACAAATCTTTCAGTTGTTTGCCTGAAGGTAAGGCACAAGTCTTTCAGTTGTTTGTCTGAAGGTAAGGCACAAGTCTTTCAGTTGTTTGCCTGAAGGTAAGGCACAAGTCTTTCAGTTGTTTGTCTGAAGGTAAGGCACAAGTCTTTCAGTTGTTTGCCTGAAGGTAAGGCACAAGTCTTTCAGTTGTTTGCCTGAAGGTAAGGCACAAGTCTTTCAGTTGTTTGCCTGAAGGTAAGGCACAAGTCTTTCAGTTGTTTGCCTGAAGGTAAGGCACAAGTCTTTCAGTTGTTTGCCTGAAGGTAAGGCACAAGTCTTTCAGTTGTTTGCCTGAAGGTAAGGCACAAGTCTTTCAGTTGTTTGCCTGAAGGTAAGGCACAAGTCTTTCAGTTGTTTGCCTGAAGGTAAGGCACAAGTCTTTCAGTTGTTTGCCTGAAGGTAAGGCACAAGTCTTTCAGTTGTTTGCCTGAAGGTAAGGCACAAGTCTTTCAGTTGTTTGCCTGAAGGTAAGGCACAAGTCTTTCAGTTGTTTGTCTGAAGGTAAGGCACAAGTCTTTCAGTTGTTTGCCTGAAGGTAAGGCACAAGTCTTTCAGTTGTTTGCCTGAAGGTAAGGCACAAGTCTTTCAGTTGTTTGCCTGAAGGTAAGGCACAAGTCTTTCAGTTGTTTGCCTGAAGGTAAGGCACAAGTCTTTCAGTTGTTTGCCTGAAGGTAAGGCACAAGTCTTTCAGTTGTTTGCCTGAAGGTAAGGCACAAGTCTTTCAGTTGTTTGCCTGAAGGTCAGGCACAAGTCTTTCAGTTGTTTGCCTGAAGGTAAGGCACAAGTCTTTCAGTTGTTTGCCTGAAGGTAAGGCACAAGTCTTTCAGTTGTTTGCCTGAAGGTAAGGCACAAGTCTTTCAGTTGTTTGCCTGAAGGTAAGGCACAAGTCTTTCCATTGGAAGAGTTTCCATTAATTTCCCTGCAATTTAGGTCAAACTGACTGGCCTGAAGTGAAGGTAACGTTCCATTTGGTGACAAAATAAATGACAGTTATTTGTTTAGGTAGAGTCTATTCATCAAAAAATATTTTAGATTATAAGGTTCAGTCTTTAAAGGGACATTATACAATAGAGTTTTCTTTGCATAAATGTTTTGTAAATTAGTTTTGCTTATTTTTAAATAACATTGTGCTAATTTTCAGTCTCCTAACCAAGCCCCAAAGTATCAGATGTAGACTGAAGTCTACAGATTCCTGCTTGCTCCTGTTTGTGTAATCTGTCTTTTCAAATGCAGGGGAGGGGGAGTGTCTACTCATCCTGTTTTCCCAGCCCCTTTCACTGGGTGTCCCAGAAAAACTCATCAACAGTACTAAAGTGGGAGCTTCTAAGTGCATTTTTTAAACTGGATATTTAGATCAGTATCTGTGCATATTCTTCATTATAGTATTGTCTGCAACATGCAGTTATATGAAAATGGGTGTACACTGTCCCTTCAATCAGGTTGCCCTTTTTTGCAGCTGCAAGGGAGCTTCCATGTTCCTATGCTTCAGACATGAACTTTTGTTTATCCTCCATAGATAATACAGACACTCACAAAACTCACACACCTCTCTCAGCCTCTTGCTTCTTCATAAAATATTCTTCAACTAATAAGTATGAAAAAACAAAACAATAACAGCGACCACACCCACACCATAAAGTTTCTGTTTCTATAAAGAACTTGGCTGGTCTTCCTTTACTACTGCTGGAGGATATATTTCACACTTACATCTTTGATATTTTATTAAATGGAAAAACACTACAAAGAAGCAGGAGATTGATTTCACCTATAATTAGCGTGAGTCATTTAAGTAAGAAGCCCTGAGTAGCAGTAACAGTTTCATGCTGTTTTGCAATTAATAAGTATATTTGTGGTTTCTAGAACTCTATTGCAGATGCAAATTATAGGCTAGATCCTATGCAAGTTGCTATAATGGAGAAACTATGGGGAAAAAAATCAACAGGAGATTTCCTATATCATCTCCATGTTAGCAACATGATCAAGCCCACACAGCTGTTGTTTACAGAAAGAGCCCTGATCTTTCCTTTGTCAGGTTAGCAATCATATCAGGTTAACTACCCAGAACATTAAGTTACTTAGTCCTACCAAGTGTAAGAATGCGTGTCTCCTGAAACAAAATGAAGGTCCTTGCCCCTTAGGTCACATGGAGATCTCAGTGTGGAGTTGCGGCTTTGTTACAGAGTTAGGGGAGGGTTTATACTTACTATATTGAAGGTTAGAGTGGGAGCCAGTTCATCTTTGTCTTTTATTTGGATCTTTTCCTACTCATTTTCATTCCCTCCCTCTCTGTGTTTGTTTTTCAGGTCTTTTTGGTGGTGACTCTGAAGGGCCACCTGATCTAATCTTGGTAAGTTCTCGGCTTGTAACATTTGCCTTCCCCTGGTTGCTAATTTGCTGTAGGCTTTATTGCTCCAATGTCTGAAAGTTTGGAGTTCAATAATTTTATCTCCTACCGTTGGTAGGTCATAGTCCACCTTTTCTGTGTACAGAGCCTTTAAGGGTGACAGTCGGGCTATAGGGTGGGGTGATGTCCCTGTGTGGAGCCCTGGTGGTGTCCAGGCCCATGGGTCTGCTGACTGAAGAACCCTTCGGCATCTGAGGCTTTTGGTAGGTCTCGTTAGACTCTTCCAAGGGCTATGCTGGCATTGACCTCTAGTGCTGTATGGGGTTTTTGTTCAGGACTTCAGTTGAAGAGTGACTTTGTGTCTAATCATTATATGTTGTGCTATTTAAATAAAAGCGACCATTGCATGGTCTTAACCTCCAGCTCTGTGTTCATCTTTATTTTGGTTTTTGGTTAATGTTGGTTTTGTTTAAGGGTATGTAATGTCAGGAATGGGGGCTTATCCCTTATTGTATTACTTTTGTTATACCATGTTTGCCTAGTTTGTCATGTGACTCCATTAAATCTATTCTTTCTCAGCCTTTTTTCCTTTTTAATATCTGTTAACCGGGTGATTATTGTGCACTACATTGATTAGCAAGTACATTGACAAATGATTTAAAAAAATATGCTGCTTGGAGCATTTGAAGAATTTCATTTGGCATCCCATCTGGCTCACCCAATCATCCTGGGTAAACAGAAAGGAATATTCTAGATTTGGGCCGTCAGGGTCTTTATACACCAAAGTTGACAGGTGTTTGTAAATGCTTCTTGCATGGGATTACATTATGACTGCAGGGATGTGTTGCTTTTCTGTGTTTCATCTTTGTGTTATCCGAGCAATTTGTTTGTAGAAAATAAATAAAAAAATGTAGATTATATTCCGTTGTCTTCAGGCTGTACCAAGAGCCAACAATTTCTTAACTGGAGCTCACAATCCTGGTTATTCTTTTGTTTACTGAATCAGTAACACTTCCCTCCTGTTCTACTGCAGCTCCATGGACCCTGTATATGTCAGGCTTTCTTATGTTTTCTTACATGTGGTCACCTGACAGTGGGTATATTGTTCTTATTCATGTTATAGAAGCTTTAGAAAGTGGGGAGTTAGCCTTAGATTGAATCTGCAAAATCTGAATCTCAGTTTATTTGAAAAAGCCCATGTTGAAAGGAAAGGAGTGAGACCTATATTTGATTAAATTCTGTACAGGTTTATTTATTATTTTAGTTTTTTTTTTCGTCACAAGGGTTTTTAGCATTTTGCATTTTACTTTTTTACAATCCGGTAACATTTATCAGTTTCAAATAGATGTAACCGACAACCAACCCAGCATGAGACTAATTTAGGTAGTTCCTATATTTGTGGTTAACTCTATTTTTGTGTATTTCATGTATTGCTTTTAATGTCTTTGATCTGCATTTACAGCTAACACATACATATAATTTATATTCAGTACAATAATCTATCTAGCAGTAATATGGTAGAGTAGCAGTAGGGTAGCATGGGGGTTTGAGTCCCAAATAATTTTGAGAATGCTTCTGGGATGGGTGGGCTTAGATTTTTTTAAACAACCAACCAGTGTGGTAGAAATGGAAATAATTTATTGTCAAAACATCCTTGCATCAACTGGGATGCATTGAGAGATACATATATTAAATGAAAAGCCAAAATATTTCCCTAAGTGAGGCCAACAAATATATTTTAGACTGGAACCTCTTAATTAATTTCTCTTTACTGCGGCTGGCTGCTGTACTCATTAAAATACATTTAATGTTGCTACTTGTACAGGGTCTACAAGAATTATTGCAAAAATTATTCCACTTGCCTAATAGTTGCCCTCATCTAACTTCACACTAACATCACTCCCACCTTTGCAGTCCCCACCTCCTGTTTCTCACCCTCCTACCCATTTAGATTGTAAGTTCCCACGGGAACAGGGCTCCCAATTCCTCCTGTATTTGTTTGTTAAATTTTGTCTGGTGTCTCATATTGTACTGTCCTTTTTATCTTTGTTACCTATGAACAGCGCTGCGGAATCTGTTGGCGCTTTATAAATAAAGAATAATAATAATAATAATAATAAAAAGGTTAAAGATGGAGTTTAAAATGAGAGAGAAGAGGAAGTTAGAATTTCCTGGAAGCACAGACCAGGCTACATTCTAAACCATATTTTCCAGTTAGGAAAGTGAGCAGTTTAAGCTGATGATAGATATGCTGGAGGAGGTAATTTTACAGGTAATTTTGTAATTATTTTAACTAGGTAGCTATTAAATAGTTATTAACTATTTAATAGCTATTGTACCTAGTTAAAATAAATACAAAGTTGCCTGTAAAATAAATATAAATCCTAAAATAGTTACAATGTAACTAATAGTTATATTGTAGCTATATTAGGGTTTATTTTATAGGTAAGTATTTATTTTTAAATAGAAATAATTTATTTAATTATAGTAAATTTATTTAGATGCAGTTAAATTATATTTAACTTAGGGGGGGTGTTAGGGTTAGGGTTTGACTTAGGTTTAGGGGTTAATAACTTTATTATAGTAGCGGCGACGTTGGGGACAGCAGATTAGGGGTTAATAATTGTAGGTAGGTGGCGGCGATGTTAGGGAGGGCAGATTAGGGGTTAATAAAATTTATTATAGTGTTTGTGATGCGGGAGTGCTGCGGTTTAGGGGTTAATACATTTATTATAGTGGCGGCGATGTCCGGTCGGCAGATTAGGGGTTAATAAGTGTAGGTAAGTGGCAGCGACATTGGGGGGGACAGATTAGGGGTTAATAAATATAATATAGGTGTCAGTGATGTTAGGGACAGCAGATTAGGGGTTCATAGGGATAATGTAGGTGGCGGTGGTGTCCGGAGCGGCAGATTAGGGGTTAATAGTATAATGCAGGTGTCGGCGATAGCAGGGACGGCAAATTAGGGGTTAATAAGTGTAAGATTAGGGGTTTTTAGACTTGGGGTTCATGTTAGGGTGTTAGGTGTAGACTTAGAAAGTATTTCCCCATAGGAATCAATGGGGCTGCGTTTGGAGCTGAACGCTGCTTTTTTGTAGGTGTTAGTTTTTTTTTCAGCCAGCTCAGCCCCATTGTTTCCTATGGGGAAATCGTGCACGAGCACGTTTTTCCATCTTACTGCTACCGTAAGCAACGCTGGTATTACAGGTAGAAGGGGAGCTAAATTTGGCTCAACGCTCACTTTTCTGAGGCTAACGCAGCTATTCAGAAAACTCATAATACCAGCGTTAGCTTAAGGGTGCGCTGGAAAAAAAAGGAGCGTTAGCTCCGCAAGTTTTTACCGACAAAACTCTAAATCTAGGCCTAAGATAGCTACAATATTATAACTATAAGTTATTTTATAGCTAGCTTAGGTTTTATTTTATAGGTAGTTATGTATTTAGTTTTAAATAGGAATTATTTAGGTAATAATTGTAAGTTTTATTTAGATTTATTTTAATTATATTTAAGTTAGAGGGTGTTAGGGTTAGACTTAGGCTTAGGGTTATGTTAGGGTTAGGGTTAGGTTTAGGGGTTAATATATTTATGCAGTGATGTGAGAGGCCAGAGGTTTAGGGGTAAATAGTTTATTTAAGTATATTTCATTGTGGGGGGCTTGCGGTTTAGTGGTTAATAGCTTTATTATAGCGGCAGTGTGGGCGGACGGCAGATTAGGGGTTAATAATATTTAAATAGTGTTTGCGATGCGGGAGGGTGGCGGTTTAGGGGTTAATAGGTTTATTATAGTGGCGACGATGTCGGGGAGCGGCGGAATAGGGGTAAATAAATTTTAATAGTGGCGGCGATGTCCGGAGTGGCAGATTAGAGGTTAATACATTTATTATAGTGTTTGCGATGCGGGAGGGCCTTGGTTTAGGGGTTAATAGGTAGTTTATGGGTGTTAGTGTACTTTGTAACACTTTAGTTATGAGTTGTATGCTACAGCTTTGTAACATAAAACTCATAACTACTGACTTTAGATGGCGGTACGGATCTTGTCGTTATAGAGTGTACCGCTCACTTTTTAGCCTCACCGCAAAACTTGTAATACCGGTGCAATGGAAGTCCCATTGAAAAAGGACTTTTTTAAAAGTGCGGTACTGACGTTGCGTGACGGCCAAAAAGGTGTGAGGTACACCTATACTGACAAGACTTGTAATAGCAGCGTTGGGGAAAAATCAGCGTTATAAAGCATAACAATGCTTTTTCACTCATAACGCAAAACTCGAAATATATCTGAACGTGTTTTACTGTATACTTACTGTACATATTTAACATTCCAACGTTCTTCACTTACAGGATAATGACCTTTTTATTGTAAATACACATGTATATACAGTTGTGCTCATAAGTGTACATACCCTGGCAGAATTTATGATTTCTTGGCCATTTTTCAGAGAATGTGAAAGATAACACAAAAACTTTTCTTTCACTCATGGTTAGTGTGTGGCTGAAGCCATTTATTATCAATCAACTGTGTTTACTCTTTTTAAATCATAATGACAACAGAAACTTCCCAAATGACCCTGATCAAAAGTTTACATACCCTGGTGATTTTGGCCTGATAACATGCACACAAGTTAATATAAAGGGGTTTGAATGGCTATTAAAGGTAACCATCCTCACCTGTGATCTGTTTGCTTGTAAATAGTGCGTGTGTATAAAAGGTCAATGAGTTTCTGGACTCCTGACAGACCCTTGCATCTTTCATCCAGTGCTGCACTGACGAATCTGGATTCTGAGTCATGGGTAAAGAAAAAGAATTGTCAAACGCTAAACGCTACATTTGGAGAGGAGTCAACAAGGCCTATGATGAAAGTTACACCATTCCTACTGTGAAACACGGAGGTGAATCGCTGATGTTTTGGGGATGTGTGAGCTACAAAGGTACAGGAAATTTGGTCAGAATTGATGGCAAGATGAATTCAATATGTCATCAAACAGAACGCCTCATTTTCCACTTCTTGATTAGAGTTTGAACACTGCTGATTTGCATTCTCAATTCCTTGGATATCTTTTTATATCCCTTTCCTGTTTTATACAGTTAAACTACCTTTTTCCCACAGATCCTTTGACATTTCTTTTTCTTTACCCATGACTCAGAATTCAGAAACGTCAGTGCAGCACAGGATGAAAGATGCAAGGTTCTGTCAGGAGTTCAGAAACTCATTGACCTTTTATACACACACACTAATTATAAGCAAACAGATCACAGGTGAGGATGGTTATCTTTAGTAGCCATTTAAACCCCTTTGTGTCAACTTGTGTGCATGTTATCAGGCCAAAATCACCAGGGTATGTAAACTTTTGATCAGGGTCATTTGGATAGTTTGTGTTGTCAGTATGATTTAAAAAGAGTAAACACATTTGATTGATAATAAATGGCTTCAGCCAACAACTAACCATGAGTTAAAGAAAAGTTTTTGTGTTATCATTCATATTCTTTGAAAAATGGCCAAGAAATTATAAATTCTGCCAGGGTATGTAAACTTATGAGCACAACTGTATATATATATATATATATATATATATATATATATATATATATATATATACATACACATACTTATACCTATATATATTCCTGTAGATATATAGGTATAGATATGTATTATACATGAACAGTATCAGATATATATATCTATCTATATATATATATATATATATATATATATATATGAAATAATAAAAAGTACATTATTTTCTATGTGAAGATTTTGATTTTAACAAGCTTGATGGCTCCGCAGTTGCTGGTCTTCTGTTCAGCGCTCATCTCATCTCCGCTCCGCGTCGGCTACCTACTACCTCTTGCCTCAAAGCTTCTTGAAAAGCTAGTATATGCACATCTATCCCATTTCCTTACATTAAACTCCCTCCTTGACCCACTGCAATCTGGATTTCGCCGCCCTTCACTCAACAGAGACAGCAATTGTTAAGGTTACCAACGACCTACTTAAAGCAAAATCAAAAGGCCACTTCTCTCTACTTATCCTCCTTGATCTGTCTGCAGCCTTTGATACTGTCGACCACCCTCTTTTGCTCCATACCCTACAATCCTTCGGCATCTGTGACACAGCTCTCTCTTGGTTCTCTTCCTAGTGTAGCCTTCTCTGGGGTATCCTCTGCCCCGTTACCTCTTTCTGTTGGGGTACCACAAGGCTCTGTCCTCGGTCCCCTTCTCTTCTCAATCTACACGTCCTCACTAGGTTCCTTAATAAAGTCCCATGGATTTCATTATCATTTGTATGCCACCGATACCCAAATCTACCTCTCTGCACCAGAACTATCTCCTTCCTTGCTATCCCGTGTCACTAACTGTCTCTCTCATATCTCATCTTGGATGTCCTCTCACTACCTGAAGCTAAATTTCTCCAAAACTAAGCTCCTTATTTTCCCCCTTACTTCCAAAATCTCCACCCCCATGTCTCTATAACTGTTGACCCCGACGTCTTGGGGTCACACTTGACTCCGATCTTTCTTTCACTCCTCACATTCAGTCCTTGGCTAAAGCCTGCTGCGTCCACCTTAAAAACATCGCTAAAATTAGACATTTCCTTTCACAAGACACAACACAACAAAGATTTTAATTCACTCTCTCATCCTTTCCCGCCTCGACTACTGCAACTCCTTAGCTGCCGCCTAGCTCCTTTACAATCCATAATGAATGCCTCTGCCAGGCTCATCTTCCTTGCATGTCGCTCTTCATCTTCTGCACCTCTCTGCCAATCGCTTTACTGGCTTCCTCTTACCTCCAGGATTAAACACAAAATTCTCACTCTGACACACAAAGCCCTCAATTGCCCTGACTCCCCTACACCTCAGACCTTGTCTCCAGATACTCTCCCTCCCGTCCCCTTCGCTCCGCTCATGATCTCCTACTCTCCTCCTCTCTTGTTACCTCCTCCCATTTCCGTCTACAAGATTTCTCCCTCGCTCCACAAGAATCTCCCCTAGTTTTAAAAGCTTCAAGTGCTCCCTGAAGACTCTACTATTCAGGGATGCTTACAACCTACACTAACCTTCCTATCTCCACTGCTATCCCCTAAAACCTCATAGCATGTAAGCCTATGAGCCCAGCTGTTTGTAGTTCACCTTCATAAGAGCCGACCACAACAGTGCAACTCTCGGCAGGACCCTCTCTCCCCATTTGATCCCTGTAATCATTTTTTTTATATACCACCCATGTTCATATCGCTGCGGAACCTGTTGGCACTCTACAAATATCTGATAATAATAATAATAATAGATAGAAGACGTCGCCGCGATGGAAGAAGGGATCACCGCTTTGAAGAAGACTTTCTCCGCTGGAGTTCAGAAATGGTGAGTACCTATTTGGGGTTTAGAGTCAGGATTTTATTTTTTGGGGGGTTGTTTTTTTTTTAGAATAGGGATTTTTGGCACAGTAAAAGAGCTAAATGACCTTTTAAGGGCAATGCCCATACAAATGCCCCTTTAGGGGCAATGGGTAGCTTTGGGTTTTAGTGTTAGGTTTTTAATTTTGGGGGGTTTGGTGTTTACTGTTAGGGAAAACTTAGATTTTTTAATGCAAAAGAGCTGTTTAACGTAAGGCAATGCCCTACAAAAAGCCCTTTTAAGGGCTTTTGGTAGTTTAGTATTAGATTAGGGGGTGTTTTTATTTTGGCGGGGCTTTTTTATTTTCATCGGAATCAAGGCAGAAATACCAATCGTAATTAAGGTAGAAAAAATCCTATTGGCTGATGCAATCAGCCAATAGGATTGAGCTGTCATTCTATTGGCTGTTCCAATCAGCCAATAGAATGCAAGCTCAATCCTATTGGCTGATTGGCTGATAGAATTCTATCAGCAAATCGGAATCTAAGGGACGCCATCTTGGATGACGTCACTTAAAGAGATATTCATTCCGAAGAAGACGTCGATTGAAGATGATGCTCCGCATCTGATGTCTTGAAGATGGAGCCGCTCCGCCTCGGAAGGATCAAGATAGAAGATGCCGTCTGGATGAAGACTTCTGCCCATCTGGAGGACCACTTCTGACATCTTGCCGCTTGGATGAAGACTTCTCCCGGTAAGTGAATCTTCGGGGCTTAGTGTGGGGGTTAGGTTTTTTAAGGGTGTATTGGGTGGGTTTATTTTGTAAGTTAGGGCTTTGGGCAGCAATAGAGCTAAATGCCCTTTTAAGGGCAATGTCCATCCGAATGCCCTTTTCAGGGCAATGAGGAGCTTAGTTTTTTTAGTTAGGCTTTTATTTGGGGGGTTGGTTGTGTGGGTGGTGGGTTTTACTGTTGGGGGGTTGTTTGTATTTTTTTTCAGGTAAAAGAGCTGATTTCTTTGTTGCAATGCCCTGCAAAATGCCCTTTTAAGGGCTATTGATAGTTTAGTTTAGGCTAGGGTTTTTTTTTCTATTTTTGGGGGGGCTTTTTATTTTGATAGGGCTATTAGATAAGGTGTAATTATTTTAAAGATCTTGTAATTTGTTTTTTATTTTCTGTAATTTGGTGGTTTTTTTGTGATTTAGCTAATTTAATTTAATTTATTTAATTGTATTTAATGTAGGGAATTTTCTTAATTGTAGTGTAGTGTTAGGTGTTAGTGTAACTTAGGTTAGGTTTTATTTTACATGTCAATTTGTATTTATTTTAGCTAGGTAGTTAGTAAATAGTTAATAGCTATTTAGTAACTATTCTACCTAGTTAAAATAAATACAAACTTGCCTGTAAAATAAAAATAAACCCTAAGCTAGATACAATGTAACTATTAGTTATATTGTAGCTAGCTTAGGGTTTATTTTATAGGTAAGTATTTAGTTTTAAATAGGAATAATTTAGTTAATGATAGTAATTGTATTTAGATTTATTTAAATTATATTTAAGTTAGGGGGTGTTAGGGTTAGACTTAGATTTAGGGGTTAATACATTTAATATAGTGGCAGCGACGTTGGGGGCGGCAGATTAGGGGTTAATAAGTGTAGGTAGGTTGCGGCGATATTGGGGGCGGGAGATTAGGGGTTAATAAATGTAATGTAGGTGTCGGCGATGTTGGGGGCAGCAGATTAGGGATTCATAAGTATAATGTAGGTGGTGGCGATGTCCAGAGCGGCAGATTAGGGGTTAATATGTATAATGTAGGTGTTGGCGATGTCAAAGGTGGCAGATTAGGGGTTAATAAGTGTAAGATTAGGGGTGTTTGATTAGGGGTGTTTAGACTCGGGGTTCATGTTAGAGTTTTAGGTGTAAACATAAAATGTGTTTCCCCATAGGAATCAATGGGACTGCGTTACTGAGCTTTTTCTCAGTCGGCTCTCTCCATTGATGTCTATAGGGAAATCGTGCACAAGCACGTATAACCAGCTCACCGCTGACTTAAGCAGCGCTGGTATTGGAGTGCAGTGTGGAGCTCAATTTTGCTCTATGCTCACTTCTTGCCTGTTAACGCCGGGTTTGTCAAAACCTGTAATACCAGTGCTGTAGTGAAGTGAGCGGTGACAATAACGTGCAAGTTAGCACCGCACCCCTCATACCGCAAAACTCGTAATCTACCCGTAAGTTTTTAAAAGGTTTTACACTGGATTTTTATATCAGTATCTTTGCATATTATTCTTTATAGTAGTGTATATTACATGCAGTTTAATAAAAATTGGTGTATACTGCCCTTTAAGGCACATTTTTGAAATATTAAATATAGAAAATAAAAAAATATTAAAAATGATTAAGAATTATTAAACATACTGTAAAATAGTCTAAATAATATAGAATATATAGAATATATCTATATATTTTACAGTTTGTTTAATCATTTTTAGTAATAAATTAGATTACTAAATTTTCATGAACGGTTTAGCGTTCTTGAATATACGCAGTCGGGTTAGCGAGGATGTATAGGTGTCCCACTCCATTGAAGTCTATGTCAGGCAAATCTGGCACATTCATGTTATTAGTTCCCGCAAGGCCATGGAAAACTCACACTTAAAAAACTGGTTTACCCTCCCCTGAAAAATCTGTATGGATTCCCAGAGCACTGGTGAATTTCCAAAGGCCACAGACTTTTTCATTTGGTGCTTTAGATCTTTTACAACCCAGGTAACTTCAGTGTTTGAGGGCATGACTTATATAGACAAGCTTCCCTGTTTGTGTACCCTAAAAGTGAAGGTAAACTTTGATGAATGAAAGCCCGGTTTTAAAAAATACTATTAAAAACAGGGGCCCTTTCATTCATCAAAGTTTACAAATCAGCAGTTTTGATTAAAAACTTACCTTTGTTTCTTTTCACAGCTACAGCAGCTTTCCCCTCCTGGAAATCCTCTCTTCACACGTCAACAATGACTAATCCGGCTTCCTCCAATCACAGCATGGCCTCAGGCAATAACCACCCTGGGGGGAAACCCGTGATTGGAAGAAGCTGGATTAGTCATTGTTGACGTGTGAAGAGAGGATTTCCAGGAGGGGGATGCTGCTGTAGCTGTGAAAAGAAAAAAAGGTAAGTTTTTAATCAAAACGGCTGCTTTGTAAACATTGATGAATGAAAGTGCCCCTGTTTTTAATAGTATTTTTAAAAAACGGGCTTTCATTCATCAAAGTTTACCTTCACACGGTTGTCACCTGTTTTCCTGAATATGTTGCAGAGATACAAATAGTACAGTACAAAACTAAAGCTCCTGAGTAAGGTGGTGGAGTGAATTCCTTTTTTTTGTGCAGGCACTGAGTTTTAAGGGATATGAAACCCAAAAACGTTATTTTGTGATTCAGACAGAGGATACCATTTAAAAAAAGTTTCCAATTTACTTCTAGTTTCAAATTAGCTTTGTTCTAATGATATTCTATGTTGAAGAGATACCTAGGTAGGCATCTGGAGCCCTACATGGCAGGAAATAGTGCTGCTATCTAGTGCTCTTGCAAATGGATAACATTCTTGTAAAACTGCTGCCATTTAGAGCTCCTCATACGTCCCTGCTAACAAAAGGTATAAAGAGCACAAAGAAAACTTGCTAATAGAAGTAAATTTATGTTGTTGTTTAAAATTGCATGCTCTATCTGAATCATGACATAAATATGTTGGGTCTCATAACCCTTTCTGTTTCCAATTTCAATTTAAAGATATGTAAAAGTTCTAATATGTTAGAGCACAAAATTATTTCTCTATTGCTTGCATATTAGTATGTGTTTAACCTCTGCAAATGAGTTAAACACATTGTTAAAGTCAGCTCCAGAGCAGCAATACACTACTGGGACCAGGGCCGTTTCTAGAGAAACTGGCTCCCAGGGCAAAATAACAAAATGTGCCCCCCCCCCCTCATAAAAGTGCTACCAGCTGCTTCCTGGACTTTCAATATCATGCTGTCCTTTAATTTTAAATGAGGTATCCATATGCCCGCACACACCCCCATAAACATTCATATGCACTAAACACACAAGTACACATAGACACCCACACACATAAGCAATACACATACAGGCACCCCTAGATATTCACATGCACAATCAGGCACACAGACATCTACATACACACAGTGGTAGCCACTGTCATTCACATGCACACAATTATTGAACTCTAAGCTAATGGGAATAATACTGTGTGTATATATATATATATATATATATATAATACAGGTATATATATATATACAGGGAGTGCAGAATTATTAGGCAAATGTGTATTTTGACCACATCATCCTCTTTATGCATGTTGTCTTACTCCAAGCTGTATAGGCTCGAAAGCCTACTACCAATTAAGCATATTAGGTGATGTGCATCTCTGTAATGAGAAGGGGTGTGGTCTAATGACATCAACACCCTATATCAGGTGTGCATAATTATTAGGCAACTTCCTTTCCTTTGGCAAAATGGGTCAAAAGAAGGACTTGACAGGCTCAGAAAAGTAAAAAATAGTGAGATATCTTGCAGAGGGATGCAGCACTCTTAAAATTGCAAAGCTTCTGAAGCGTGATCATCGAACAATCAAGCATTTCATTCAAAATAGTCAACAGGGTCGCAAGAAGCGTGTAGAAAAACCAAGGCGCAAATTAACTGCCCATGAACTGAGAAAAGTCAAGCGTGCAGCTGCCAAGATGCCACTTGCCACAAGTTTGGCCATATTTCAGAGCTGCAACATCACTGGAGTGCAAGAAAGCACAAGGTGTTCAATACTCAGAGACATGGCCAAGGTAAGAAAGGCTGAAAGACGACCACCACTGAACAAGACACACAAGCTGAAACGTCAAGACTGGGCCAAGAAATATCTCAAGACTGAATTTTCTAAGGTTTTATGGACTGATGAAATGAGAGTGAGTCTTGATGGGCCAGATGGATGGGCCCGTGGCTGGATTGGTAAAGGGCAGAGAGCTCCAGTCCGACTCAGACGCCAGCAAGGTGGAGGTGGAGTACTGGTTTGGGCTGGTATCATCAAAGATGAGCTTGTGGGGCCTTTTCGGGTTGAGGATGGAGTCAAGCTCAACTCCCAGTCCTACTGCCAGTTTCTGGAAGACACCTTCTTCAAGCAGTGGTACAGGAAGAAGTCTGCATCCTTCAAGAAAAACATGATTTTCATGCAGGACAATGCTCCATCACACGCGTCCAAGTACTCCACAGCGTGGCTGGCAAGAAAGGGTATAAAAGAAGAAAATCTAATGACATGGCCTCCTTGTTCACCTGATCTGAACCCCATTGAGAACCTGTGGTCCATCATCAAATGTGAGATTTACAAGGAGGGAAAACAGTACACCTCTCTGAACAGTGTCTGGGAGGCTGTGGTTGCTGCTGCACGCAATGTTGATGGTGAACAGATCAAAACACTGACAGAATCCATGGATGGCAGGCTTTTGAGTGTCCTTGCAAAGAAAGGTGGCTATATTGGTCACTGATTTGTTTTTGTTTTGTTTTTGAATGTCAGAAATGTATATTTGTGAATGTTGAGATGTTATATTGGTTTCACTGGTAAAAATAAATAATTGAAATGGGTATATATTTGTTTTTTGTTAAGTTGCCTAATAATTATGCACAGTAATAGTCACCTGCACACACAGATATCCCCCTAAAATAGCTATAACTAAAAACAAACTAAAAACTACTTCCAAAACTATTCAGCTTTGATATTAATGATTTTTTTGGGTTCATTGAGAATATGGTTGTTGTTCAATAATAAAATTAATCCTCAAAAATACAACTTGCCTAATAATTCTGCACTCCCTGTATATATATATATATATATATATATATATATATATATACACTCTGCTAATCCACATCTCCGTACCATATATAAAAGGAATATGGCAATAAGTAAAAATTTAAATCACAACTTTATTGAGTACAAAAATATTTAAAAGTCAATAGCATGTAAAAACATGAAAAACTAGCAATCAGCTACAATCCTTTAACTGAGTTTGAGCAGCAGCAGCCAAACATGTTTCGGGCCTAATGTCAGCCCTTGTTCACTGGCATAACTAGTGCTGTGTATAGAGCCTCTATTTAAAGGTATAGTTAATTATCAATTACATGCATCTGTTTAATTAACCCATGACTTGCTTTATAGTCATGGTAAAAAATAAATTGTTTGTTTTTTTTATATTTGAATTTTACCTTGTCTATTAAATATATTAGAACTATCATTTAGCTGGAAATATATAGAATGTTACCCTTACTTAGAAAATATGAATAATTATTTAAATTTAAGAAATGTTACCAAAATTCACTTTCATTTAATTTTTTTTTTTTTTTTAATATTTTTGTTGAGGTTTGAAAAAGGCTTACAAAATTCTTTAAATCAAGATAAAATATAAACAAAACAGTATCAGAATACAATCTTAACAGAGTTTAACGTGCCTTACAGTCTTCGAGCCTTCTGGTGGTCGCAAGGGGCCTCTTTTGGATCCCTTGATCTCCATAGAACGATATAAGGCTCCTTCAGAGTATAAGAGACCACTCATGGATCTCGTTTAGTAAACCTCAGTTTTATAGAGAGTAGTGTAAACAATTTAGATAAACTATAGGGAAGGGGTTAAAGAAAGTGATAGGAAGAGAGGAATGGGGGAAAGAATGAGGAGGTGGTGTTGCTGTACTTGGTGAGGTAGTTGTCAACTACTTTTCCTTTAGTTAAGACAGGTTGACTCGTTTAGGATTCTGTTTAGACAATTAGGGTTTCATGGATTTGGCGATGGATTTGTATTTCCCACCTTGTGTATGCTTTTAGGGTGCAAATAGGCAACAATGTTATGGTTCATTTTGTTTAAGCGTGTTTAGTGTAGGGTGTTACAATTTAAGGTAGTGTTCCCATAGTGCTGTCATTTCAGCGTATACCTCCATTTTGGCATATTTAACAAAGTAAAACTCTTCTAGGTCAAGGAATTCTGAGACTCTCTTAGTCCATAGCAATGTGGAGGGGACCTCCTTGCTTCTCCAATTTCTAGCTAATAGGTATCTAGCACTATTAGTCATGATGTAAAAAAGTTTGAGGCAATGTTTCTGTTTAATGTTAGGAGGTCTACTTAGTAACCAGATTGTGGGGTCTAGAGGGAATTGGGTATCTAGAACTTTTTCTATTTCTCCAATTATGTCTCTCCAGTAGTTTTGGACCGCGTTACACCACCACCACATGTGAGCCAGGTTACCGCAGCTATGTCCGCATCTCCAACATTGCTTGGATGTATTGCGGTATAGTCGGTGTAATTTAGTTGGGGAAAGATACCATCTGTGTAAGATTTTTAAGTTGATTTCCTGTATGGAGAGTGAGATTGAAGTTTTTGTGATATTTTGGAAAATTAATGTACTGGTTTGGGGTAAGATTGTTATACCTAGTTCGTCTTCCCATTTTTCTAGGAAGGGAGGGGTTTGGCCAGGAGAGTTTTGTGTTAATATTCTATAAATTAGTGCAAGAGTATGTGATATTGGAGGAGTCCTTATGCAGAGTTGCTCAAAGTTGGTTAATGGTCGGACCATGTTTCTAGAGTGTTCATGTGTTGTTATGAAGTGATGGACGTGGGCATATTGGAACCAATTTTGGAAAAGAGAATATCCCATGTTAATCAAGTCCGCTTGCGGTAATAATTTTTCATTTGATATGATATAGTGAATAGGGATATCCCTATAGTATGAACCCGGGGTATCTTTTGTTGGAGGTGTTCCTAGTATGAATTGGCCATTATCTATGATTGAGGTTAGTGGAGAAGGTTTGGATGATATATAGGGGTGTGTAGCTATTGTGATTTCCCATATTTTATATGTTTCTGCAATCAGGTGTGAGTTATAATTAAGCTTTGTAGTCGGTTTGTCGAGATTCCAGCACTGTTTTCCTAGGTGTGGATTATTTGATAATGAGTGTTCTAATTGAACCCATCTTTTATGTTCGTAGTGTATGCACCAGTCAACTATCCTTTGCAAGAATATGGCTTGTCGGTACTTTGATATGTTAGGTATGCCTAGTCCTCCTTGGAGTTTTGGAGTTTACATAATGTTTTTATTTATCCTGGGGGGGGGGACGCCGCCAAACAAAGTCACTAAAAGCTTTCTGTAGGGTGGGAATGTAGTTTTTAGGGATCGGGATTGGTAAGGCCTGCAATATATATAGTAGTCGTGGGAATATATTCATTTTTAGAACATTTATTTTGCCCAGCCAGGAGAGCTTTTTAGAGAGCCAGGATGATAGATCCCTGATAATTGCTTTTTGTATTGGTATGTAGTTTTGTATATAGGTTTGTTCGATAGAAGTGGTTAGTTGTATTCCTAAGTAGTGTAGGGAGTGGGTTCGCCACGTAAATGGCATTAAAGTTTTAATATTTGCTAGAGCTGTGCTGGTTAAGTTAATATTTAAGGCTTCGGATTTGGAAACATTTATAGAAAAGTTGGATAGTGACTGGAAGGTTTGAAATTCCTGTAAGAGGGGGGTTATTGAGGAGTCGGGGTTTGTTAATGTGAATAAGATGTCGTCGGCAAACAGAGACATTACGTATGTTTGTGTCCCTACTTGTATTCCGCTAATTGAGGGGTTTTGTCTGATTTTTGTGGCCAAGGTTTCTATGAAGCAGGCGAACAATAAGGGAGATAGGGGGCAACCTTGTCTTGTGCCGTTGGTTATGTTGAATGTATTGGATAGTGTGCCATTGATAAGTAATTTTGCGTTGGGGTGGGAATATAAGGCAAATATTCTGTTAATGATCTTAGGTCCTAGACCCAGTTTAATTAAAGTGGCTTTAAGGAAATCCCAGCCAACACGGTCAAAGGCCTTTTCGGCATCTATTGACAGAAGGATCCCTGGGACCTCCTTATCTTGCATATATTGAATTAAGTTGAGGGCCCTGACCGTGTTGTCCTTAGCCTCGCGCCTGGGGACAAATCCCACTTGATCCTGATGGATCAGGTCTGGCAGTACCAGGTTCATTCTATTAGCCAATACCTTTGCGAACATTTTTACGTCTGAATTTATTAATGAAATAGGGCGAAAGTGAGAGGGATGCTCTAATGATTTGTTAGGCTTGGGGAGGAGAATGATGTGGGCTTCTAACAATGTAGGGGAAAACTGTTTAGACTCATCAATGTAATTGAAAAATGAAGTAATATGGGGGAGTAGTTCTTCCTGGAATGTCTTATAATATCGGTTGCTAAAACCGTCCGGCCCTGGTGATTTCCCAGATGGGAGATCTTTAATGGCTAGTTTGATTTCTTCTGCGATTATAGGGTCCTCTAGTTGGTTTTGTTGGTTAGTTGTAAGATGAGGCAAATTAAGAGATGATAAGTATGTATTTATGTCATCTGATAGAGCTGTTTGTGGACTTGCTGAATTGCCAGGGTTGGAGCGCAAGTTATATAGTTTTTGAAAGTATGTCCTAAAGGTATTTGTAATAGCCTGGGTTGAGAAGTGTGGTATATTGTTATCGTCCTTGATGTGTAGGATATAGTTTTTTTTCTGTTTTAATCTTAGGTAACGAGCAAGGGATCTGCCTGATTTATTGCGGCCTTCATAGTTCGCTTGTTGTAAGCGGAGTGCTTGGCGTTTATGTTCCTTATTTAGGTAGGACGCTAGTTTATCTTTTTCAGCTTGAATAGAAAGTAGGAGGTTGTGGTCGGTCGGGCAGCGTTTGTGTTGGGTTTCTAATTTGTCAATTTCTGAGAGAAGTGTTGATAGAAATGCTTGCTTTTGTTTGTTAATGGAGGCCTTAATGGCCATAAGCTCACCCCGAATTACACATTTGTGGGCTTCCCATATATTTAACTGGGATGTGTCAACTGTAGTATTGTGGGTAAAGTATTCCAATATGGACTTAGATATTTGTTGGGATATTATAGGGTCGGAGAGGAGCTGTTCATCCAATCTCCATATATAGTCATGTATGGGTTTAGACTGCCATGTTAACGTGCCTAATACTGATGCATGGTCCGACCATGTTATGGGGGTAATTTGGGTAGATGTAAATAGTGACAGGCCTGTGACGTCCATTAGAATGTAATCAATTCTGGAGTATTGCTTGTGAGGGTATGAATAGAAGGTGTAGTCTTCTTTGTTAGGATGGT
Source organism: Bombina bombina (assembly GCF_027579735.1). Lineage (NCBI taxonomy): Eukaryota > Metazoa > Chordata > Amphibia > Anura > Bombinatoridae > Bombina > Bombina bombina. The sequence goes on along the minus strand of NC_069501.1, from coordinate 974,565,866 downwards.
GGGTCCTCCATAAATCTTGTGCTGTTAATTTTTTCAGTGAGGTGAGTGTACAAGTTATCTGTGAAGTAGGGACTGAGGAATTAGAGGAGGAGCAATCCAAAGGTGGGTTAAGTGGCATGTTAAGATCTCCGCAAATTATTAAGACACCTTTTTGGTGTTCTAAAATGAGATTAGTTATGTTGCTGATAAATTTGGCTTGCTTTGTATTAGGAGTGTATATAGATACCAACGTGACCGGGCGGCCATATAGTAAGCCTACTAGGATAATATACCTACCAGCTTTGTCTCTGAGGATTTTTTTGTGTTTAAAAGTTTTTTATTGAGGGAATAACATTTACAGAGACAGCAAACCGCTTGCTCAATCAAGCTCATGACAAATGATAAATATACAAACAATTATCATGGGCATAAGAAATACACTAGAACATATAAAGGATAGATCTCTTATCATAACGGTTGAGTTGCATGTCCAAGGCAAAGCATAATTCAAATGAATAGGGATTGAGGAGCAAACCTACAAGCGCCCTCTTTTTCCCCCAAAGACACCTGAGGCCACTTTTGGACCCCAATAGATTTAATTTGCTAATCAGAGGGCTTTTAAATGATACAGGCCCATTCAAGGCCTATACTTACTCGCTCCTTCATATGTCTGCTAGGACCATGGATAGGTCCGGAAAACTGGAAGTAGAATTGGAGGAGAAGGCAAACTTAAACATAACAACATTGGTAATGCACATACTGGATATTGTATCAGAAAAATAGGGCTGCTTTAACTGTTACCCCAATAAGGCTAGGTATTAATAGGTAAAAGAATACAATCAATCATAGTCAAGGTCAATCATATTATGCTGGGACAGGAGCAAATATTTCACCCATAGGTAACCATATGCATCTAGATGCTAGTTAAAATACTCAATGCCACTTTTCATTTTTATACATCTCATCAGGATCTCATTCTGTGAAGAACATGAGAAACACTTAGGTTGGTTACCCCGACCCCTTTTACTCTAAAGCATCCTTCCAGCAAATCAATCAGATACAGTAAGCATATACCTAGGCTAACATCTATACGAAAAAATTGCAGAGATAAACAGTTTGCAGTCTTTGAAGCATATGATAATAGTCATAAAACATCTTTCAATAGTAAAATCCGGAGAGCCATTCTTATAAACATGCAGGGATAAACCATAACAGAGGCTCCACGAACAGGACAGAGACTACATGACTCTGTCATATAGGGAGTATGGAGGGTAAGCCAGTTACCCCTTACCATACAGTGAGGGGGTGGGGCGGATTCAGGGTTGAAACACATAAACTATAGGGCAGTATATTATCTGAGCGTATATATGAAAATGATAATAATAATTATAAACAATAAGAGGAAAAGAAAAAAATATATATAGTGAACCCACGGCACTATTAGCAAGTTAATGTAGCAATTAAAGATAACATATGAACAGTCTAACATTCAAATAAAGCTTTCTCTCTTATCAAGTGACCCACATTTCAGCAGACTAAGTGCTCCAACTTCCCAGCTAAAGGAGAGAGAGCTCCAAAGCAATAAAAAAAAAAGGCTGCATTTATAATGTGGAATGCCTAATTAGACAACTTTTTGGAAAGCTTAAGTCATCAAAATGTGTGGGCAACAATACTAATACCTTCACTCTAGGTGTAAGAATATGTGTACAGACATAAGATCATTTGTAGTGTAGGCATCACATATATACAGGACATGAATTGACGAGAGCATAGGTATTAAGTCAGTACTGCAAATAGAGGCCCAATAGGCCCTACATATGCAAATATGGAAAAACATGTACGAGTCTCAGTAAGCAGGAGTAAAGCCTGTATTCAGTTTTTAAACATCGCAGCATGACAATGCTGAGGGTCAAGGAGTTATATACACAATTAAATGAGACACATTAGCTGATCATCAAAGAACCAAGAGTCTGCGGTGTCAAGAAGAGTAAGTCACGAAGCAGGCATTTCAGGCTGACAGGCCGTCATTAGATTACGTGAGTATAGCGTTCAGTAGTAGTATACATTACAGTACTGCTGTGTATGATAAAGGGACAAGTATCCTCCACACCCATTAGTCCACAGTGCGCAGTTTGTGCTAACCTATGCCAGATCTCCCGTGCACAATGACCTCCAGGTTCAGCACCTGACACCAAAGCATGCATGAGTCGGAATGACTCCGATGTGCGGCCACCTGAAATACCTTGTCCGTAGCGTCACAAAAGCAGGAGCTCCCGTTCTCTCTCCTAGGCATGTGGGCTGAGAGAGCTATCCTGCACAAAGCCGCAGGCGATCTACAATCTTCCACTTCTGGGACGCGCACTAAGACGGCTGGAGGCCGGATCACATCCTCCCGAAGATCGCTGCACTGTGCGCCCAAAACTACATATGATGCCACCTCCGGGTCCTCAGCAGTGATCTCTGCATGTATGTCCTCCATAACAGATAGGAGGCGGTCAAATCTTCGGCACATCCTGCTCTCAAAGTCCTCTAATAAACTTAGCAGTGTCACAAGTTGTCCTTCCATGTTTCCAAAAGCCCTATACTCCGTCAGCCACTACTTCATAAGGGTGTTTCAGGCCACTCTCATTTCAAGACACAGGCGCATTTCTTTCCTGCAGGGCCTTGGCGTTGGCTAGGCCGCAATCTTTCACTTCGCTTCATTCAATTAAACCCACTCTCAATTTAACAGATAGGTCCTCGGCTGCTACAGGGTTCAGTGAAAATGTATATAACCCTTTGATGTAGGGTAAACTCTATAGTTCAAATAAAAATAAGTAATATTGGCTGGAGCTCCAGCACTATACGTCTGCTCACATTGAACGCTGGCTCCGCCCCCCGTCTCTGAGGATTTTAAGTTCTTTAAAAGGGACATTTTTCTTTATCAGTATTCCCACTCCATGCTTTTTAGATTTGGGATGGGAGGCATAAAAGCAGGTGCCGAATTTGAGGGTAAATGTGAGGGGCTCTCTTCCTTTGCGGAAGTGTGTTTCTTGGAGAAACAGCAGGTCTGACCTGCATCTGTTAAAGTCTCTCAAGGCCTGTGTTCTTTTTGAGGGGATATTGAGTCCCTTTGCGCTTATAGATTGAATCTGTATTAAATTGGTGGGTGGTTTTCTATGTGAGTGTTCAGCCATTAGGATAATGCAGTGTGAGCTTAAAGTAGTTGTCTATGGAGTATATTAATTCAGTGTTTGTGTAGGAGTCATTATGACCAGGTAGTTTGTCAGGTGATAGTATTAATAGTAATTTAGTACAGCAGGAGATAAGGGGATTAGGTAAGAAGGAAAGAGTGAATAAAAACATTGGTAGGAGAAATAAGATGTAGAGGAAGTGTTTCCCCTTCATTGGCTTAAATTAACTTTTCTCAGCAATTAACAATTTATACCAGCTGTGGTAACTTGACTAACTTAGTTTGTAAATAAGACATGTTGACCTTACATGGTAAAGTATATCAGCCTATAACAGGCAAACAAGACAACACGATACATTGACACTAGCATGTAGTACATCATAACGACATTAAACATTAAACATTAAGTACCCCCTTAGAATGTGTCTACCTGTAGACGACCAACTTGGCTATTGTGGTTAGACAGTAGAGGTAGGCATTCTAAGCACTTAAGATGTAAACTTTTGTTATTAAAAAATAAGGGTGTAAGTAAACATAACATAACAGTATAACTTTGGTGGATTGATATGGTAAGAGAAGAAGTTATAGTGATTCCCTATGGGCATTCCTTCTCTGCCTAAGAATAATGTCAGGTAAACTCAGGCATCTTCTCAGACATTTGGCAAAGAACAAAAATTAGTGTGCATTAGCGAGTTCACAGTGTCTGTCATATAAAGGGAATATACAACCTTACTTTCACATGTTTCAGGTCTCGCATTGTGAAGACTCTTGTGGGTAGGTTATATGTACCTCATTTAGGCATGGAGTCCTTCACATTTTTTCTGGGTACTTTGGTCCACGTCGATCTTTGGGCCTTTGGTGGGCCATCTTGTGTGGTGTCCCGGTCGTTGCTGCAGGAGGAGGAGGTACCGGGAAGTTGATATTGAGATTTTTGGATAGAGCATCTAAGTCTTCTGGACCTTTGTAAGCAATGGTTTTGCCGTCTTTATGCACCAGAATGCTAAAAGGGAATCCCCATCGATATTTTATTTTATGTTCTTGCAGGAGGGTTGTGATAAAGCGTAGGTTTCGTCTCCTTTCGATGGTAGCTGGACTAAGGTCTTGATAGACCTGGATGGTATGGCCTTGAAAGGATATTGATCGTTGGCAACGGGCTTGTTTCCACACTGCTTCTTTTTGGTGAAAGTGAGTGAATTTCAGAATCACGTCCCTAGGCGGGCTCGGCGTTGTAGGTTTCGGTCTTAGGGCACGATGGGCCCTCTCTAGAGTTGCTTCAGAGGTCTCCAGTGCAGGTTCCATCTGTCTGAAAAATTGTAGTAGGCACTCAACTAAGGATTCCTGAGTAACATCCTCAGGTATGCCTTGGATGCGCAGATTGCTGCGGCGACTGCGATTATCAAGGTCTTCGACCTTTAGCTGTAGCGATTGGATAATGGAGTCGTGGCAGTTTAGGCATTGGATGTTGTCACTAACTTGAGACGCTAGGTATTCTTGTCCCTCCTCCAGGTATTCAAGTTTAGAGTTCATGTCAGACATATCTTTTCTTAGAGATGAGATCTCGTTCTTGATAAATGTTTTCAAATCAGCTATGTCGCTCTTGGAGGGTAGGGAAGCTATATTTTGTTGTATCTGTGAGAGTTGGTCATGTGGGAGAGGAGCAAGGCTTGTAGTAAGTTGTGATTCCATTTTGTTAGGATTGTCAGGATTTTCCAGCTGGTGAGGTGAATTTTTTTGCGTGGATTTGAAATAGGTGCAGACTGATGGTGATTTATTAGGTAGTGTTGCCTTATGTGGTGCCTTATGTGGTCTAGTAGATCTCCTTGTTGCCATGTGCTAGTATTGTGGAGAACAATGAAGCCAATGACTTTGGCCAGATCAGAGTGCCCTGTGATGGAGCTAGGTGGCCGCTTGAGCTAAAGGTTCACTTCGTTTTGCACCACATAAAGGGAGAGTGCAACTTATTTGTAGAGTGTGTCCTGCAAGTGCTGCAGCTGAGCTATCTCCTTGTTTCTTATCTGGGCTTATGTTTATTAATAGTATTAGCCACCACATAACATTTGCTTGTTATAATGTGGTATTGCCAGTGTAAAAAGGTGGGCAGTCCAAGATAGTGTCTTTGCATACGTATATCACTGTCTGGCCGTTATGAATACAGCTATATAGCAGCGTGGTCCTGTGTAACTGCTGGGGTGCTTTGATGCGACTGAGCGCGGCAAAGGAGAAGTGACCGCGGCGCTGCTTTTATCTCGCCTGTATTTGTGGTATGGAGCGTGAACTTACAGTTTGTCAGGGTAATCATATAATACTGTGTTCTCTACCTTGCCGCACTGTGTCTTTGTTGTTGCGTGGCTTAGTCGGTTCAGGTTGCGCTGTCAAGATGGCGCCTGTGTTAAGTTTGTTGGTCCCGGTTTTCAAAGGGATCTGCCGGCTCGGATTTGATTGTAGGTTCCAGTAAAGAAGTTATAGGTGTTCCGGTTCATTTGCTTGCTGCTTTCATGATTGCCAGAGCAAAACTGTACCATTTATGTGCCAATTGAAGGAGAAAGGCAACGGAGCTCTTTTACAGTGCAGCCATGTTCCTGCACGGCTACGCCCCGCCTCCACTTTCATTTAATTTTTTTAGGTAATGACATTACATTAGAACCTTAGTAAAATAAACCCACGTCCATAATTGAGTTTAGACCAAAGGGGTGCTTTGTTTTAAGATGGAAAGTCCAAAACACTTCCCTTTGGTCCAAAAGTCTCTCTCTATCCCCACCTCTCCTATGTCTGGGAACATGATCAATGCCTTGCACTGTCAAAAGGGAATCATTGGAATTATGTTCCTCCCTAAAATGCTTAGCTATTGGTGTAGTGCTTTTTGGATTTCCAATATCTCTAAGGTGTTGTAAAAACCTATCTCGTAGGGCATACTTAGTGCGCCCTACGTACTGTTTCTTACAGCCTTGGCATGTGAGAAGGTAGATAACAAAATTAGTGTTACATGAAATACTGAAACGTATGTCAAACTCCCTATTGGTTGTACTAGATACATATTTGGGTCCCTGTTGTATATGTGTACAGGTTTTACAAATATTTCCTTGACATTTGATGGAACCTATTTTTCTCCTGAGCCAGGATTGGTTTGTATGTAACAGTAACATAGAGGGAGCTAATAACGTTCCTAAAGTCTTTGCTTTACGTGCTGAAAAATTACAGCCATCCCGGACTATTTTGTTTAATTTGACATCACTTTTTAAGATTGGTAGACAATTGCGAATGATGCCGCAAATTGTCGTATAGTATTTACTATAGTTAGTTACAAAGTAAGGTTTGTTATTATTTCTCTTGGATTGTTTTACCAATACATTTTGTAAGGAGTAAGTCATCTCTATTTAATTTGTCCACTCTACTCTTAGTTTCCTTTAGTAATTTAGTGTCATAACCTCGCGCTTCCAATCTGTGGCTGGTATTGGCTACATGTAATTGAAATGTATTCTCTGTAGTACAATTTTCTTTTGGTTCTAACCATTTGACCATAAGGTATAGAGTTGATTGTGTGCTTAGGGTGACAAGAGGAGGAGTGAAGAATAGTATTCCCTGCTGAACTCTTTCTGTAGAGTTCTATCTCCAAAGAATGTGTATCAATGTGGGAAGTGAGTGTGGCATCCAAAAAATTAAGACTGTCCACACTATCAGACATAGTGAATTCCAAGTTTAGATTGTTGCTGTTGGCGTGCTCAAGGAACTGTTGAACCAAGTGACTGTCCCCATCCCACACCAAGAGCAAGTCATCTATGTATCGACCAAAATAAACAATATTCTCACGAAAGGGATTAGTATCTCCAAAGACGTGGCACAGTTCCCAAAACCCCATATACAAATTAGCATATGATGGTGCAAATTTTGCACCCATGGCTGTGCCATGCCTTTGGAGATAGTACTTGCCCTCAAACATAAAAAAATTGTGATTGAGTAAATATTCAACAGCAGTGTGCAAAAATTGAATAGTGAGAAAATCATAAGTGGTGAAATTTGTAAGAAAAAACATCAAAGCTTGTAATCCCTTATCATGGGGGATGGATGTATAAAGTGATGTCACATCCGTTGTGACTAATCTGTAGTTATCACACCAAGTTATATGTTCAACCTGTGCAATATGTGCCGTAGTGTCTCATAAATAGCCATATAGATTAGTAACTATAGGCTATATTAAGTGAACCAATACCAGCCACAATCGGGCGACCTGGAGGATTGATTGGGTCTTTATGGAGTTTGGGCAAGTTGTGGAATATTGGCATTGTTGGATATTTAGGTAATAAATACTCCACCACTTTCTCAGAAATCACCCCATCCAGTTTTGCCTTGTGAACTACCTAAGCTAGTGATCTTCGAAATGTGTCAGTGGGGACACATGTTAAGGGTTGGTATATCTATATATGGTATATATATCCAAGCTAATGGGCATATAGATATGGTATATATATCCAAGCTAATGGGAATAATACTGTGTGTATTTATATATATATATATATATATATATATATATATATATATATATATATATATATATATATATATATATATATATATATATATATATATACTGTATATATATAGTATTTTCATTAGCACAGTGTTCAATACTTTTTTTTATAATTAAAAAGTTGGGGGAAAGATCTTTAAAAGGAGAGTCTTTAAAGATTATGGGTGTAAATGTGCAACTGTGTGTAGATATATGTGTCTTTGTGTTTTTGAATATGTTTGTGCAGCTATGTATGTGCATTTATGTATGTTTGTGTATGCTGTGTGTGTATGTCTTTGAAGAGTGAAAAAGGTTGAGGCTTATAAAAAGAGTGATCCAAGCTGCAGGACTACCTTCTAAAAAGAGAAGGGGGGGACAGGGACAGAAAGGAGGAGAAATTATTCAGTCAGGCTGTTTAAAGCAACAGTTTTCTGAGACTGCTAAATACTCATCTCTCTTACCACCACGCTGCCCATCACACCGCCACCCTCCTCTCTACAGAAGCCCATGGAGGGTACAGGGTTACAGCCTGTGCATGGGTAAATAAATAAAATTTGAAATGCGCTGCAAGGCTCAAAGCTGGTTCTAGAGTTGACATTTTCAGGGGGGAACTATTGTGGCTGAGAGGTTATAAAGGATGGGCAGTGTTACCAATAAACACACATATATAGACACACACACAGGTACAGAGACCTATAAACACACACAAGCATATGCAAAATACATATATTACATATAGAGGCACCCATAAACACAAATACATACACTTACACACACAAAATGCACATATACATTTAGATAAAGACACCTGCATTGCACACACAAAATACACATATATAGCACACATGCATACATCCAGAAATACAAATGCATACACACAAAATACAAGATACAAAAACAAGATACAGAGACAAATTAACGCAAATATATACATTTGCATGCACATACACAAAATGCACATGCAAACACACAAATACTTACACCCATAAACACCAACATATACACTTATGCAAAAACACATGCAAAATAAGTACACATATGCACAGATAGGCACCCATAAACACAAATATATATACTTGTACAAATATACGCAGACAAAATACACACAGACACCCATAAACATAAATCCATACACTTGTGCACAAACACACACAAATAGACACTGATAAAAAAATAATATATACATACTCATGTACAGCGGCACACAAATACACACATATACAAAGAAGGCAAATATACTGTGGATTTCTATTTCTTTAAAACTAATTTAGAGTTTTTTTTATTTGTTCCCCTCAAGTTTTATTAAATCAACTTTACATTTCTTACTCTTAAGTGTTGGGATCTGTTTACAAGATTTTTAAGAAATTGATTTTACTTATTTCACTGCAAACTGCAATACCCCCTGGCATTGAAATGGTTAAAAAGTGCTTAGAGACAAAACGGCAGGGTGAGGGAGGTAGTATTACCCTGCTTACGACCTCCAACCTTTTTAGATACACAGAGGCAGTAATTGTAATGTTTGTAGAAGATATAGCAGCAGAAAAAAATTAACTAGCACATACCTTATACGAGTGGGAGGGAATATATCTTACGTTGTCAATTGCTTGTGGTCTGCCTGTCAGCACTGAACAGTCTGCTTGAATGTTAAGCTACTGGGGAGATTTTTGCTCCGTGTTCAGTGAGGAATCAGAGAGTATAAATAAACTCAGGGGCAGACTGATCAGCTGGGCAAATAGGACCTGGACCGAGGGCCCAGCATGTCAGGGAGGCCCACAAATGGCATCTCCATGGCTCCTGGTATGCTACTTAAGCTGGGGATGACAGCTGTCCTATCAGTAACTAAGCAGTTAAGTGTGGGTTTTGTGGGAGTCCTAGCCAGAATGGGGGCCTTGGGCCTGGATATGGGGTTTGTTGCTTGGAGGGGTCCTGTCAGGGGTTCTGTTGCTGTGAGGGCTATGGAATGTGGGGTCTGGACCTGGAGGTTGGGCGTCCGGCCATGGAGGTTGGGTGGATTGATGGGGGCAGGACAGGGAGTCTACCATGTTAATTTGCATACATTTGGTTCAATGTGAAACAGTGGGGGCCCTTCCCTAACTTTTGCCCGGGGCCCTGATTGGTCTCAGTCGGCCCCCGAATAAACTAATCACCTAAGCTGAAGCAGGAAAAGAAAAGTAAAAGCTCTGAGAGCGGGCACACACTCAACTTTTCCCCCAAGCTTAGATGTGGGGTTGGCATCTGATAGCTAGACAGGCCCCTGCTCTATGTTTCAAAATAATAAAGGCCAGTTTTTCAAAGTGGAGGTGCAGAAACGTATTTCTCCCCATGCACTGCACAATCTTACCTTCAGAGACAAGAGTTGATGCATAGGTGGGCGGAGTTAAATCTTTTTCCCGGTAGCTTATTCAATTTCTGACAGGACAATGGTATGGTCCATTAGCAGGCCCCTTCTTCCTAGAAGAATGTGCTCGTGGAGAAGAAGAGGGAAGCCAGAAGGGCGGAGACTATACGACATTAGTGATGAGTATGTGACATCACACTGTGGAGATGGACCATGGGAGTTACTTAGGCAGGCAAGGCAACAATGCCTGGTGAGTCATTAGCAGCAGCTTGTTTGAAAACTTACAAGTAACTATGCAGCTGCTCAGGTATCTGGCTAGCTGCTGTTGAGTGTTTCGCCATTGCTCCCTCCTTGCCTGCTCCCTGTCACTGGTTTCACTTAGCACACCGCACTCACTATAGCGCGCCCCTGGCCGTGCAGCAACGCCTCTCCTTGCAACCCGGGCAGCTGTCCGCATCGCCCGCCCCTAGAAACTGAGACCTAGCTGAACATATCTTGTGGGTCAATTACAAGAGGCATATGTGTACAGCCACCAATCACCAGCCAGCTTCTAGTAGTGCATAGGTATTTAGGCCTACCTAGGTATGCTTTTCAACATAGGATACAAAGAAAACAAAATCAATGTGATAAATAAATTAAATTGAAAAGTAGTTTAAAACTGCATGCTCAGTCTGAACCATAAAAATGTAATTTAATAAATACAAAAAGCATGAATGTGCATGTTTTTTCTTTCATTTGCATATTACTTGATCTTTTACTTGACCCTTAATCGTTGCTACCATCAAACCATTAATGCTGGTATCTCCCTTTGCTTTATCACATTCTGTAATGCTGCATCATGTCAGTTGTGCAGGGTTTACTCTCATATCCACATTTTGGGCCCCCTCAGGGCATTACAATAAATGCAAAGCACATTACACACTTGTGCCATATAAGGGCCTAATACAGTGGGTATTGGAAAAAATCACCCCCCTTGAAAATAATCACATTTTGTTGCTTTGCAGCCTAAAATAAAGACAGACACAGTTTTTGTTTATCCAGTTGTAATTAATCAGTGCAACTTATTACAGCCAAGTGAAAGATATAACACCAACATGTCAGGCAAAAATAAAGACAATTCATAAACAGAATCACTGAGTTGCAGAAAGGATCACCCCCTCCTAAAATTACTTGCAAACTCAATCAGGTATAGCTAATCACCTTCTCAACAGGACACACACACACAAAGCCATTTGACCTTGAATTGTGATCAGCTGTGGGCATATTGATTAGCTCAGCATGAAAAGAGCTTTCATGGAGCATCTCAGTCCCTGGTAGTGCAACTGAAGCTAACAATGAACTATGGCCTAGATTTAGAGTTGGGCGGTAGCCGTGAAAACCAGCGTTAGAGGCTCCTAACGCTGGTTTTAGGCTAAATCCGGTATTTGGAGTCATTAAAAAAAGGGTCTAACGCTCACTTTTCAGCCGCGACTTTTCCATACCGCAGATCCCCTTACGTAAATTGCGTATCCTATCTTTTTCAATGGGATTTTTCTAACTCCGGTATTTAGAGTCGTGTCTGAAGTGAGCGTTAGACATCTAACGACAAAACTCCAGCCGCAGGAAAAAAGTCAGTAGTTAAGAGCTTTCTGGGCTAACGCCGGTTCATAAAGATCTTAACTACTGTACTCTTAAGTACACTAACACCCATAAACTACCTATGTACCCCTAAACCGAGGTCCCCCCACATCGCTGCCACTCGATTAAATTTTTTTAACCCCTAATCTGCCGACCGCCACCTACGTTATACTTATGTACCCCTAATCTGCTGCCCCTAACACCGCCGACCCCATTATTATATTTATTAACCCCTAACCTGCCCCCCACAACGTCGCAGCCAGCTACCTACAATAATTAACCCCTAATCTGCCGACCGCAAAGCGCCGCCACCTACGTTATACTTATGTACCCCTAATCTGCTGCCCCTAACACCGCCGACCCCTATATTATATTTATTAACCCCTAACCTGCCCCCCACAACGTCGCAGCCACCTACCTACAATAATTAACCCCTAATCTGCCGACCGCAAAGCGCCGCCACCTACGTTATACTTATGTACCCCTAATCTGCTGCCCCTAACACCGCTGACCCCTATATTATATTTATTAACCCCTAATTTGCCCCCCTCAACGTCGCCTCCACCTGCCTACACTTATTAACCCCTAATCTGCCGAGCGGACCGCACCGCTATTATTATAAAGTTATTAACCCCTAATCCGCCTCACTAACCCTATAATAAATAGTATTAACCCCTAATCTGCCTTCCCTAACATCGCCGACACCTAACTTCAATTATTAACCCCTAATCTGCCGACTGGAGCTCACCGCTATTCTAATAAATGTATTAACCCCTAAAGCTAAGTCTAACCCTAACACTAACACCCCCCTAAATTAAATATAATTTTAATCTAATGAAATTAATTAACTCTTATTAAATAAATTATTCCTATTTAAAGCTAAATACTTACCTGTAAAATAAATCCTAATATAGCTACAATATAAATTATAATTATATTATAGCTATTTTAGGATTAATATTTATTTTACAGGTAACTTTGTATTTATTTTAACCAGGTACAATAGCTATTAAATAGTTAAGAACTATTTAATAGCTAAAATAGTTAAAATAATTACAAAATTACCTGTAAAATAAATCCTAACCTAAGTTACAATTAAACCTAACACTACACTATCAATAAATTAATTAAATACCTATAATTATCTACAATTAAACCTAACACTACACTATCAATATATAAATTAAATACAATACCTACAAATAAATACAATGAAATAAACTATCTAAAGTACAAAAAATAAAAAAGAACTAAGTTACAAAAAATAAAAAAATATTTACAAACATAAGAAAAATATTACAACAATTTTAAACTAATTACACCTACTCTAAGCCCCCTAATAAAATAACAAAGCCCCCCAAAATAAAAAAATGCCCTACCCTATTCTAAATTACTAAAGTTCAAAGCTCTTTTACCTTACCAGCCCTGAACAGGGCCCTTTGCGGGGCATGCCCCAAGAAGTTCAGCTCTTTTGCCTGTAAAAAAAAACATACAATACCCCCCCCCAACATTACAACCCACCACCCACATACCCCTAATCTAACCCAAACCCCCCTTAAATAAACCTAACACTAAGCCCCTGAAGATCTTCCTGCCTTATCTTCACCATACCAGGTTCACCGATCGATCCAGAAGAGCTCCTCTGATGTCCTGATCCAAGCCCAAGCGGGGGGCTGAAGAGGTCCATGATCCGGCTGAAGTCTTCATCCAAGCGGGGCAGAAGAGGTCTTCCATCCGATTGAAGTCTTCATCCAAGCGGGATCTTCTATGGTCATCCATCCGGAGCGGAGCGGCAGGATCCTGAAGACCTCCGACGCGGAACATCCATCCTGGCCGACGACTGAACGACGAATGGCGGTTCCTTTAAATGACGTCATCCAAGATGGCGTCCCTCGAATTCCGATTGGCTCAGCCAATCGGATTGAACTTGATTCTGATTGGCTGATTCCATCAGCCAATCAGAATATTCCTACCTTAATTCCGATTGGCTGATAGAATCCTATAAGCCAATCGGAATTCGAGGGACGCCATCTTGGATGACGTCATTTAAAGGAACCGTCATTCGTCGTTCAGTTGTCGGCCAGGATGGATGTTCCGCGTCGGAGGTCTTCAGGATCCTGCCGCTCCACTCCGGATGGATGACAATAGAACATCCCGCTTGGATGAAGACTTCAATCGGATGGAAGACCTCTTCTGCCCCGCTTGGATGAAGACTTCAGCCGGATCATGGACCTCTTCAGCCCCCCGCTTGGGCTTGGATCAGGACATCGGAGGAGCTCTTCTGGATCGATCGGTGAACCTGGTATGGTGAAGATAAGGTAGGAAGATCTTCAGGGGCTTAGTGTTAGGTTTATTTAAGGGGGGTTTGGGTTAGATTAGGGGTATGTGGGTGGTGGGTTGTAATGTTGGGGGGGGGTATTGTATGTTTTTTTTTACAGGCAAAAGAGCTGAACTTCTTGGGGCATGCCCCGCAAAGGGCCCTGTTCAGGGCTGGTAAGGTAAAAGAGCTTTGAACTTTAGTAATTTAGAATAGGGTAGGGCATTTTTTTATTTTGGGGGGCTTTGTTATTTTATTAGGGGGCTTAGAGTAGGTGTAATTAGTTTAAAATTGTTGTAATATTTTTCTTATGTTTGTAAATATTTTTTTATTTTTTGTAACTTAGTTCTTTTTTATTTTTTGTACTTTAGATAGTTTATTTCATTGTAGTTATTTGTAGGTATTGTATTTAATTTATTTATTGATAGTGTAGTGTTAGGTTTAATTGTAGATAATTATAGGTATTTTATTTAATTAATTTATTGATAGTGTAGTGTTAGGTTTAATTGTAACTTAGGTTAGGATTTATTTTACAGGTAATTTTGTAATTATTTTAACTATTTTAGCTATTAAATAGTTCTTAACTAATTAATAGCTATTGTACCTGGTTAAAATAAATACAACTTTACCTGTAAAATAAATATTAATCCTAAAATAGCTATAATATAATTATAATTTATATTGTAGCTATATTAGGATTTATTTTACAGGTAAGTATTTAGCTTTAAATAGGAATAATTTATTTAATAAGAGTTCATTAATTTCGTTAGATTAAAATTATATTTAACTTAGGGGGGTGTTAGTGTTAGGGTTAGACTTAGCTTTAGGGGTTAATACATTTATTAGAATAGCGGTGAGCTCCAGTCGGCAGATTAGGGGTTAATAATTGAAGTTAGGTGTTGGCGATGTTAGGGAGGGCAGATTAGGGGTTAATACTATTTATTATAGGGTTAGTGAGGCGGATTAGGGGTTAATAACTTTATTATAGTAGCGCTCAGGTCCGGTCGGCAGATTAGGGGTTAATAAGTGTAGGCAGGTGGAGGCGACGTTGTGGGGGGCAGATTAGGGGTTAATAAATATAATATAGGGGTCGGCGATGTTAGGGCAGCAGATTAGGGGTACATAGGGATAATGTAAGTAGCGGCGGTTTACGGAGCGGCAGATTAGGGGTTAATAATAATATGCAGGTGTCAGCGATAGCGGGGGCGGCAGATTAGGGGTTAATAAGTGTAAGGCTAGGGGTGTTTAGACTCGGGGTACATGTTAGAGTGTTAGGTGCAGACATAGGAAGTGTTTCCGCATAGCAAACAATGGGGCTGCGTTAGGAGCTGAACGCGCCTTTTTTGCAGGTGTTAGGTTTTTTTTCAGCTCAAACAGCACCATTGTTTCCTATGGGGGAATCGTGAACGAGCACGTTTTTGAGGCTGGCCGTGTCCGTAAGCAACTCTGGTATCGAGAGTTGAAGCTGCGTTAAATATGCTCTACGCTCCTTTTTTGGAGCCTAACGCAGCCTTTATGTGGACTCTCAATACCAGAGTTATTTTTATGGTGCGGCCAGAAAAAAGCTGGCGTTAGCTTTTCGGGTCGTTACCGACAAAACTCTAAATCTAGCCGTATGTTTGTTAGATCAGTGCAGCATTGCATGTGTGCAGTTCTCTAAGTGTGCTAGTTCATAAGTGTAGAGAGAGTTATAACAACGGAGTTATACAAATGAGTGGACAACAGAGATAAGTACTTTTCAAATCTCCAAAATTAAATGCAAACAAGATACACTTTCTAATATCTTTATTAACCTTTTCCTTCCTTCTCCTTAATGTCACAGCTCTTCCTTTCACAAACAGCACTCAGACAATTCATATTTCTCTTGTAAGGTGTATCCAGTCCACGGATTCATCCATTACTTGTGGGATATTCTCCTTCCCAACAGGAAGCTGCAAGAGGACACCCACAGCAGAGCTGTCTATATAGCTCCTCCCCTAACTGCCACTCCCAGTCATTCTCTTGCAGCTCTCGACAAGAAAGGAAGTATCAAGAGATATGTGGTGACTTAGTGTAGTTTATCTTCAATCAAAAGTTTGTTATTTTTAAACGGTACCGGCATTGTACTGTTTTTGCCTCAGGCAGAAATTAGAAGAAGAGTTCTGCCTGAGGTTTTTGATGATCTTAGCGGTTTGTAACTAAGGTCCACTGCTGTTCTCACACATAACTGAAGAGTATGGGAAAACTTCAGCTGGGGGAATGGCCTGCAGAATTACCTGCTCTGAGGTATGTTCAGTATATTTTTTTCTAGAGAGATGATAAGGTCTTGAAAATGCTGTCAGTACCTGATATATTTAAGGTAAGCCTGATTACAGTGATTTAAAAAACGACTGGGATCATGCTTGCAGTAAAGGGTAATATTCATCTTAATTGCTCTTATTACTAAGTATGTAAAATGTTTGCATGATATATAAAAAACGTTTTTTACTGAAGGTGATAAATCTTTATTGGGGCCTAGTTTTCCACATGGCTGTTTAGATTTCTCCTAGGAGTACTTATTTATGGCCCTTTCACTTTGAGTGCATGGTGGGAGGGGCCTATTTTCGCGCTCTAATTGCGCAGTAGTTTTTGCAGTCTGAGACAACAAGCTTCCCTGAAGGAGTCCCCTGACATATAGGACCTCTGTAAAGGGTTTTTGTGCCTACAAAAGTCGTTTTAAGGGCAGGTAGGAGCCACAGTAGAGCTGTGGCAGTTTGCTTGTGACTGTTTTAAACGGTTTTATCGTTTTTCTGATTCATTTTTGAGCCTGAGGGGTTAATCATACATTTGCAAGTGGGTGCAATGCTATTTTAGTCTATTATACACACTGTAAAAATTTCGTAGAGTTTACTGCTTTTTTTCACTGTTTTGCAGTTTATGTGATTGTTTTTTTCCCTTAAAGGCACAGTACCGTTTTTTATATTCTGCTTTTTCGTATTTATTAAAGTGTTTTCCAAGCTTGCTGGTCTCATTACATGTCTGACATAGAGGAAACTCCTTGTTCATTATGTTTAGAAGCCATTGTGGAACCCCCTCTTAGAATGTGTACCAAATGCACTGATCTTACTATAAATTATAAAGACCATATTCTGGCTTTAAAAGATTTATCACCAGAGGAAATTGACAAGGGGGAAGTTATGCCGACTAACTCTCCCCACGTGTCAGAACCTATAACTCCCGCTCAAGGGACGCCAAGTACATCTAGCTCGCCCATTGCGTATACCTTACAAGACATGGCGGCAGTTATGAATCATACCCTTACAGAGGTATTGTCCAAACTGCCAGGGTTACAAGGAAAGTGAGACAGCTCTGGGGCTAGAACAAATACAGAGCTCTCTGACTCTTTAGTAGCTATGTCTGATATACCCTCACAATGTGCAGAAGCCGAAGCAGGAGAGCTTCTATCTGTGGGTGATTTTTCTGACTCAGGGAAGACACTTCAACCTATTTCTGATATGTCTACATTTAAATTTAAGCTTGAACACCTCTGCGTGTTGCTCAAGGAGGTTTTAGCAACTCTGGATGACTGTGACGCCATTGTAGTCCCAGAGAAATTGTGTAAGTTGGATAAATACTATGCGGTGCCTGTTTACACTGATGTTTTTCCAATCCCTAAGAGGTTTTCAGAAATTATTACTAAGGAATGGAATAGACCAGGTGTACCGTTCTCTCCCCCTCCTGTTTTTAAAAAGATGTTTCCTATAGATACCTCTACACGGGACTTGTGGCAGACAGTCCCTAAGGTGGAGGGAGCAGTCTCTACCCTAGCGAAGCATACAACTATCCCTGTCGAGGACAGTTGTGCTTTTCTAGATCCAATGGACAAAAAATTAGAGGGTTACCTTAAGAAAAATTTTATTCAACAAGGTTTTATTCTCCAGCCTCTTGCATGCATTGCCCCAGTCACTGCTGCTGTGGCCTTCTGGTTTGAGTCTCTAGAAGAGGCTCTACAGGTAGAAACCCCGTTGGATGATATCCTTGACAAGCTTAAAGATCTTAAGCTAGCCAATTCATTTGTTTCTGACGCCGTTGTTCATTTAACCAAGCTAACGGCTAAAAATTCAGGTTTTGCTATTCAGGCGCGTAGGGCGCTATGGCTTAAATCCTGGTCAGCTGACGTTACTTCAAAGTCTAAGCTTCTCAATATTCCCTTCAAGGGGCAGACCCTATTCAGGCCTGGACTGAAGGAGATAATTTCTGATATTAATGGAGGAAAAGGTCACGCCCTTCCTCAGGATAGGTCCAACAAATAAAGGATCAAACAGACTAATTTTCGTTCCTTTCGAAACTTCAAGAGTAGCGCAGCTTCAACTTCCTCTAATACAAAACAAGAGGGAAATTTTGCCCAGTGCAAGCCGGTCTGGAAACCTAACCAGGCTTGGAACAAGGGAAAGCAGGCCAAAAAAACCTGCTGCTGCCTCTAAGACAGCATGAAGGATCAGCCCCCGATCTGGAAACGGATCTAGTAGGGGGCAGACTTTCTCTCTTCGCCCAGGCTTGGGCAAGAGATGTCCAGGATCCCTGGGCATTGGAAATTGTGTCCCACGGATATCTTCTGGATTTCAAAGCTTCTTCCCCAAAAGGGAGATTTCATCTCTCACAATTATCTGCAAACCAGATAAAGAGAGAGGCATTCTTACATTGTGTTCAAGACCTCCTAGTTATGGGAGTGATCCACCCAGTTCCAAAGGAGGAACAGGGGCAAGGCTTCTATTCAAATCTGTTTGTAGTTCCCAAGAAAGAGGGAACCTTCAGACCAATCTTAGACCTCAAGATCTTAAACAAATTTCTCAAGGTCCCATCCTTCAAGATGGAGACTATTCGAACCATCCTACCTATGATCCAGGAGGGTCAATATATGACTACCGTGGACTTAAAGGATGCTTATCTTCACATTCCAATTCACAGAGATCATCATCGGTTTCTCAGGTTCGCCTTCCTAGACAGGCATTACCAGTTTGTGGCTCTTCCCTTTGGGTTAGCCACGGCACCAAGAATCTTTACGAAGGTTCTAGGGTCACTCCTAGCGGTCCTAAGGCCGCGGGGTATAGCAGTAGCCCCTTACCTAGACGACATTCTGATACAGGCGTCGAATTTTCAAATTGCCAGGTCCCATACGGACATTGTTCTGGCATTCCTGAGGTCTCATGGGTGGAAGGTGAATGAAGAAAAGAGTTCTCTATCCCCTCTCACAAGAGTTTCCTTCCTAGGAACTCTGATAGATTCTGTAGAGATGAAGATTTACCTGACAGAGGCCAGGTTGTCAAAACTTCTAAAGTCCTGCCGTGTTCTTTATTCTACTTCTCGCCCTTCAGTGGCTCAGTGTATGGAAGTAATCGGCTTAATGGTAGCGGCAATGGACATAGTGCCGTTTGCCCGCCTACATCTCAGACCGCTGCAACTTTGCATGCTCAGTCAGTGGAATAGGGATTACACAGATTTGTCCCCTCTACTAAATCTGGATCAAGAGACCAGGGATTCTCTTCTCTGGTGGCTATCTCGGGTCCATCTGTCCAAGGGTACGACCTTCCGCAGGCCAGATTGGACAATAGTAACGACAGATGCCAGCCTTCTGGGCTGGGGTGCAGTCTGGAACTCCCTGAAGGCTCAGGGCTCGTGGACTCAGGAGGAGGCACTCCTTCCGATAAACATTCTGTAACTAAGAGCTATATTCAATGCTCTTCAGGCTTGGCCTCAGCTTGCTGCAGTCAGGTTCATCAGATTTCAGTCGGAAAATATCACAACTGTAGCCTACATCAACCATCAAGGGGGAACAAGGAGTTCCCTAGCAATGTTGGAGGTTTCAAAAATAATTCTATGGGCAGAGGTTCACTCTTGCCATCTATCAGCTATCCATATCCCAGGAGTAGAGAACTGGGAGGGGGATTTTCTAAGTCAGCAGACTTTTCATCCTGGGGAGTGGGAACTCCATCCAGAGGTATTTGCACAGTTGATTCAACTTTGGGGCAAACCAGAACTGGATCTCATGGCATCTCGTCAGAACGCCAAGCTTCCTTGTTATGGATCCAGGTCCAGGGATCCCAAGGCAGCACTGATAGATGCTCTAGCAGCGCCTTGGTCCTTCAACCTGGCTTATGTGTTTCCACCGTTTCCTCTGCTCCCTCGTCTGATTGCCAAGATGAAGCAGGAGAGAACTTCTGTGATTTTGATAGCTCCTGCGTGGTCACGCAGGACTTGGTATGCAGATCTGGTGGACATGTCATCCCTTCCACCATGGACTCTGCCGCTGAGGCAGGACCTTCTACTTCAGGGTCCTTTCAACCATCCAAATCTAATTTCTCTGCGTCTGACTGCTTGGAGATTGAACGCTTGATTTTATCAAAGCGTGGTTTCTCTGAGTCGGTTATTGATACCTTAATTCAGGCTCGAAAGCCGGTCACCAGGAAAATCTATCATAAGATATGGTGTAGATATCTTCATTGGTGTGAATCCAAAGGTTACTCATGGAGTAAGGTCAGGATTCCTAGGATATTATCTTTTCTCCAAGAAGGATTGGAGAAGGGATTGTCAGCTAGTTCCTTAAAGGGACAGATTTCTGCTCTGTCTATTCTTTTACACAAGCGTCTGGCTGATACTCCAGATGTTCAGGCGTTTTGTCAGGCTTTAGTTAGAATCAAGCCTGTGTTCAAACCTGTTGCTCCGCCATGGAGTTTAAATTTAGTTCTTAAGGTTCTGCAAGGGATTCCGTTTGAACCTTTGCATTCCATAGATATTAAACTTTTATCTTGGAAAGTTCTGTTTTTGGTAGCTATCTCCTCGGCTCGAAGAGTTTCGGAGTTATCTGCTTTACAAGGTGATTCCCCTTATCTCATTTTCCATGCAGATAAGGTAGTGTTACGTACCAAACCTGGTTTTCTTCCAAAGGTGGTATCTAATAAAAATATCAATCAGGAGATTGTTTTCCTTCACTTTGTCCTAATCCTTCTTCAAAGAAGGAACGTCTATTACACAATCTTGATGTGGTTCGTGCTTTAAAATTTTATTTACAAGCTACAAAGGATTTTCGTCAAACATCTGCTTTGTTTGTGGTCTACTCTGGACAGAGGAGAGGCCAAAAGGCTTCGGCAACTTCTCTTTCTTTTTGGCTAAGAAGTATAATCCGCTTAGCTTATGAGACTGCTGGCCAGCAGCCTCCTGAAAGAATTACAGCTCATTCCACTAGAGGGGTAGTTTCCACATGGACTTTTAAGAATGAGGCTTCTGTTGAACAGATTTGTAAGGCGGCGACTTGGTCTTCGCTTCATACTTTTTCTAAATTCTACAAATTTGATACTTTTGCTTCTTCGGAGGCTATTTTTGGGAGAAAGGTCTTACAGGCAGTGGTGCCTTCCGTTTAAGCGCCTGCCTTGTCCCTCCCTTCATCCGTGTCCTATAGCTTTGGTATTGGTATCCCACAAGTAATGGATGAATCCGTGGACTGGATACACCTTACAAGAGAAAACAAAATTTATGCTTACCTGATAAATTTATTTCTCTTGTGGTGTATCCAGTCCACGGCCCGCCCTGTCATTTTAAGGCAGGTGTTTTTTATTTTTAAACTACCGTCACCACTGCACCCTATAGTTTCTCCTTTCTCTTGCTTGTCTTCGGTCGAATGACTGGGAGTGGCAGTTAGGGGAGGAGCTATATAGACAGCTCTGCTGTGGGTGTCCACTTGCAGCTTCCTGTTGGGAAGGAGAATATCCCACAAGTAATGGATGAATCCGTGGACTGGATACACCACAAGAGAAATAAATTTATCAGGTAAGCATAAATTTTGTTTTCCCCTTCTCTTCTACCTTCCCCCCTCTATAACACACATGAACTCTATTCCTAACTCACATTCCTCAGCCAGCCATGCTTCACTGATCCTAAACTTAAACACTCACATAAGACACATTCTCATCTCCTTTTGCTCACTCAGATAACTACCCCAAATGACACCTCAAACACCTTGCCCACGTAACCCTCTATACCTCATTAACTGCACCTCTGTTAAAGGGACACTCAGGTTAAATTAAATGTTCATGATTCATATACAGCATGTCATTTTACTTTCCAATTTACTTCCGTTAAAAAAAATGTGCACAGTCTTTTATATTTACATTTTTTGAGTCACCAGATCCTACTGAGCATGTGCAAGAATTCACTGACTATACGTATATGCATTTGTGATTGGCTGATTGCTATCACATGGTACAAGGGGAGTGGAAATATACATAACTTTGAAAATTGTTATAAAAAAATCTACTACTCATTTGAAGTTCAGACTGGCAGGCCCATTTATCAAGCTCCGTATGGAACTTGAAGGGCCGTGTTTCTGGCGAGTCTTCAGACTCGCCAGAAACACAAGTTATGAAGCAGCGGTCTAAAGACCGCTGCTTCATAACCCTGTCCGCCTGCTCTGAGCAGGCGGACAGGAACCGCCGGAAATCAACCCGATCGAATACGATCGGGTTGATTGACAGCTCCCTGCTGGCGGCCGATTGGCCGCGAGTCAGCAGGGGGCGGCGTTGCACCAGCAGCTCTTGTGAGCTGCTGGTGCAATGTTAAATGTGGAGAGCGTATTGCTCTCCGCATTTAGCGAGGTCTTGCGGACCTGATCCGCAGTGTCGGATCAGGTCCGCAAGCCCTTTGATAAATGGGCCCCTAAGTGCTATTGCATTGTCTTGTTATCTTGCATTTGTTAATTATGCAAATCTAATTTGTTGACTGGTCCTTTAATACACCCCAATTCTCGTGTGCCCTTTGGAATGCACGCTTGGTATGCAATAAGCTTACATCTATTCAAGACCTATTTATTTCACGTTCACTTAACCTGTTAGCCCTCACTGAAACTTGGCTTTCCTCCTCTAACACAACTGCTGTAGCCTCTCTGTCCTATGGCGGCCTGCACTTCAGTCACATTCCCAGGCCTGGAGACAAACAAGGAGGAGGAGTAGGAATTCTCCTGTCTCCACACAGTACCTTTCACTGCATTCCTACACCCCCGTCTCTTTCCTTCTCATCTTTTGAATTTCACGCTATCCGCCTCTTCTTCCCTATAGCTCTTCATGTTGTAGTTATCTATCGGCCCCCTGACCCAGCATCACAATTTCTGGACCACTTTGAAGCCTGGCTTCCACATGTTCTTTCTTATAATGTCCCTTCTCTCATCTTAGGGGACTTCAACATACCCCTTTATAAGCCTAACATGCCTGTTGCCTCTAAACTTTTATCCCTTACCACCTCTTTAGGCCTGTCCCAGTGAACAACATCTCAAACCCACTGTGAAGGCAACTCCATAGACCTGGTCTTCACTAATCTCTGTGCTGTTTACAACTCCCTTAACTTCCCCTTTCCTCTCTCTGACCACCATCTATTAACTTTCTCCATTACTCTACCTGCTACATCGTTGCAAGCCCCCAAAAAACTGCTACCTTACAGGAATTTAAATGACTTGGATCTCACAGACTTTTCCACTCAACTGAGTCATCTGCTCTCTGACATTTCATCCCTCTCTTGTCCAAACCTTGTGACTCTACAGTATAATTCAGCACTAAAATCAATACTTGACAAAACTGCACCCTCCACTCTTCGTCGTACATCAATCACTCGACGATAACCGTGGCACACCAAACAGACCAGATATCTTCAGCGATGCTCACGGGCTGCTGAAAGGCAGTGGAGAAAATCATGCACCTTTGCTGATTTCCAGCATTATAAATTCACCCTTAAGTCCTACAACTCTGCGCTCAGCCTGGCCAAACAAGTCTATTTCTCCTCCCTTGTGTCATCTCACGCATCTAACCCCAAAAAGCTGTTCTCAACGTTTAACTCCCTTCTACGTCTGCCTGCACCCCCGCCCACTACCAACCTCACTGCTCAAATTATTGCTGATCACTTCAAAAATAAAATTGACACCATTAGAAAAGAGATCTGCACCTCACACCCCTCAAACCCAGCAATCCTACCCACCCCTTCTATTAACAAACTCTATGATACTTCCCTCCTGTTACAGAGGAAGAAGTCTCTGCACTTCTATACTTGGCTCATCTCACAACCTGCCCACTTGACCCTATTCCTTCATGACTTATTCCCTCTCTATCTGCTTCACTAACCCCTACCCTAACTCATCTCTTTAACCAATCTCTCACCGATGGCACATTTCCTTACACATTCAAGAATGCGTCAATCATACCAATCCTAAAAAAGCCCTTGCTTGACCCCTCCACACCTTCTAACTATCGGCCGGTCTCCTTACTTCCCTTTGCTTCAAAATTATTGGAGCGACTAGTCTATAATCGGCTAAATTAATTTCTCACAACTAAATCCTTACTTGATCCACTACAATCTGGTTTCCACCCTAAACACTCAACAGACACCGTTCTTGCTAAAGTAACAAACGACCTGTTATCAGCTAAAGCAAAAGGCCATTACTCCTTTCTAATTCTTCTTTACCTGTCTGCAGCTTTTGACACAGTTGACCATCCTCTCCTCCTAAAAATACTACATTAATTTGGCATCCAAGACACAGCTCTCTCTTGGTTTGCCTCATATCTCTCAAACCGCTCATTTTCAGTTTGCTTTAACACCTTATCCTGTGATCCTATGCCTCTCTCAGTTAGAGTACTGCAAGGCTCTGTCTTTGGCCCCTTGCTTTTCTCTCTCTGTACATCCTGCCTTGGAAAACTTATAGCCTCCTTTGGATTCCAGTATCACTTATATGCTTATGATACCCAAATCTATCTTTCCTCTCCTGATATCTCTCCCTCTTTACTCAACCAGATTTCTGCTGCCTCTCTGCAATTTCTTCTTGGATGTCTTCACACTACCTCCAACTCAATCTGTCCAAAACTGAGCTGCTTCTCATCCCCCCTCTTCGAGACATCCAACACCTGACATTTCTCTGACAATTGGAGACTCTATTCTCAACACCTCACCCCAGGTCCGCTGTCTTGGGGTCACACTAGACTCAGAACTCACATTTAACCCACATATACAAGCGCTTAACAAATCCTGCCGTTCACACCTATGCAACATTTCCAGAATTTGTCCCTTCCTTACTCAAAAAACTACAAAAATACTTATTCATTCCCTCATTTTGTCACGCATTGATTATTGCAATCTACTCCTAAATGGGCTTTCAAAACACTGCCTCTCCTCCCTCCAATCTATTATGAATGCTTCTGCTTGACTCATCCACCTAAGTCGCCGATCTACATCAGCTGCTCCACTCTGCCAGTCTCTGCACTGGCTCCCCATAAACTCCAGAATACAATTTAAAGTATTAACCCTAACTTACAAATCACTCAACAGTCTAACTCCCAATTATATTTCCTCTCTCATTGTGAAATATTCCCCATCCCATCCACTTCAATCAACCTCTTGTCAGTATATGCTAGGGTTATAATACAATTTATTTAATAATTAGTCTTTAAATTAACCCCCAATTAAAATGCATATATGAAACAATTAAAATCAATATTTATTCCTAAATTCTTTACGATAAGTTAAAGTTATAGACACATTGAAATATATTTATAGAAACTAGATTAAGAATCAAACTATACAAGCTTAAACTGTTATAATATTCTATACAAAGATCATAAAAATATACCTTTACAAATTACCTTATTCACAATAATCTCCCAAATCAGAGTTGCATTAAAATACCACAATGAGATACCAAGGTATGGATTGTTAACTTCCAGACAAATATAATTAAGCTACTTAGCCCACAAATAATTCTATATAACTCTAATTAAAACACCAGAAGTTATATACATTATTAATGCAAACAGCCAATTTATATGCCAATTTATCTGAGCTGAAATAAATTCTTATTTATCTACAATAAGGTAAATCCTAAAATATATCTATATAGCTGCAATCTGACTATAGTCTTAGAATACCTTTGTTTAAAATATTAAAAATATAGAACAGTCATACATCACCACATGAACCAATTAAACGTTCCAGCTTTTCCAAGTAGATTCAGGTCACCTCATATGAAGAAAGTTATTGCAATATGGATCAAGAAGTTAGTCCCTGGTTTTTCTTATAGTGACTGTGTTCCAAAAATGGCAGCAAAGTTTTCAGTCAAAAGTAGACAGACAAAATTATTTTCTCTCTCCTTGCATGAGGTTATATCATGTAATATACCCCCATCCTTTTCTTATTCTAATCATTGGTGATAAATGTTGATAGGCCCTTAACGGAGCTATACATTCTACTTAGAATATTCTGAGAGATGTATCTAAAGTTACATAAAAATCTAGTGCAGAACCATATGATATGACCTAGGTCACCCCATGCAGGCAATCCTGCACCAGCATCCATTAGCCCTATTTTGTCCCTTAGATGTCTGGAAAACAGAAAAACAAAAATATGTTATATATTTCAAAATGGCATTATTACAGTTATTTAATCTATTACAAATCTGAATTGCATTTCCCATATCCATATATAGATATTAATACAGTCTGGCTATTAATTAAATCTTTGAGAATTATACAGTTCATATAGATGAATTTCTAACTTCTCTTTTTAAAATCAAAATTTAAATTCTTATATGCTTTCAGTATTCATAGGGTTAAACATGTCTCTCTGTTTTTTCCTGCTATTTCTTACTTGAAACGCCAGCTCTTCTGGGAGCTGTGTATGGAAAACTCTGCAGGGGATAATTTATACCTAGATGGTATGAGCCATATCTTTTGAGAATGTTTGTGTATTCCCTTATTCCTATAGATGGACCATCTGTTCCTTACATGGGACCTGTGAATTTTATTATTCATCTTGGGCAGGAAACCCATTTATGGGCATATATCTGAGGGCTCCATATGTTAACATTTATTTTGAAGTGGCCCACTGGCCTTATTTATACAATGGTCTAAATGCTTTGTTCTCTCCTGTGTAATTTTGCATATTGAGTGGGGGAGGATTGAACTTTGATGTGTAGTCAGCCAGGCATCTAATGTCTCATGATCTCAGAATTGCAATACACAGAATGTGTCCAGTAATAAAATAAGCATTTTCAAATTTAATATTTGATAGATTGAATACTTATTTTATCTTAATATATATATATATATATATATATATATATATATATATATATATATATATATATATATATATATATATATATATATATGTATTATCTACTGGCATTAACAGATACCCTGACATATTTCCCCCCTCCAATTTTAAATAGATGTAGGACACATGTATTTGAATTGGCTTAAAGTCAGTGGTACTTGGTTAGTGTATTGACAGTATACATCATAGACAGTCTTCTATAAAGAGAGTCCATTATTTTTTAGCCCTTGTACTCATTAGTTAGGCATATTTAATCTACAATATTTTTTTTTAGTGCATTATGGGGATATGACACTTCATTCTCCCTCTATTACTTGTAGTTGGGATCTAGGATGGCACTCTCGCAAATGAATAATATGGACCCATTTATCCATAAAAGTATTATTTTTAGGTATCCTAATTTTATAGGCAATTGGAGATATTTTGTCAGTAATGACAAAAGGACCTTCCATGATGGAGGAAATTTCTTTTCCTTAACCTGATCTCTTCCAAAGTTATAAAGATAAACATTATCATTTATTTCTTATTCTCTTTTGAACGTTTTGAGATCATAATAGGTTTTAGTGGCAGTTGCAGCTTTCTCTAATTTCCTTTGAGCAAATGCAAAGGCATGTTGCAGGTGCTTCCTTAGGTTCTCCACATATTGATGCGTATTGAAAGCGTTTATCAAGTTCTGGTCTGATGTATGTTACAGTAGATGCTGAGGTAGAATGATTCTTCTACCAGTCATCAATTCAAAAGGTGACATCTTGGTAGCACTACTTGGAGTTGCCCTTAATGTCATTAGGACTAGAGGTAATTTTACACCCCAGTCTTTACCCGTTTCACTCACAAACTTTTTGAGGATTTTCACAATGGACTGGTTGTAACGCTATACACCACCACTTGAGGCAGCTCTATATGCAATATGGAGCTTTCTTTTGACCCCTAGTATTTTCCACATTTTGGTCATCACTTCGCTAGTAAAGTGGGTTCCCCGATCGGATTTGATTCTCTGGGGTAAACCAAATCTGGAAAACACGTGGTTGATGAGCAATGCTGCACATGTTTCAGCACTATAGTTAGGTGCACTGATGCACTCTACCCATTTAGTGAACAGGCATGTCACTGTCAACATGTATTTGTTACTTCTTGATGACCTTGTTACTGGACCAATAAAATCAATTTGTATATCTGACCATGGCATTACCATCATCCTTTTCTGCAATGGCGCTTTATGCGTTGGCGCAGTGGGTTGGAACTGTGGACAGATTAAACAACCTTTACCATAGGTTTGAACATCCTTCAACATATGTTGCCAAAAGACTTAGTCACTCAATATTTCATATGTTAATTTGGCGCCATGATGAACAGATGTGGGAGCATCATGGGCATGTTGAAGCATGAGACCTCTGAATGGGTACCACCCATTGCTGGATGCCAATTTTGGAGGTTCTAATTAACAGACCGTCCTGTAGCTTGAATTGTGATTTGGATTTCATTAAGATCCTAAGATCTTCCTTGCCAATACAATCATCTTTTGAGATGGGGTTGCTTTCAGGATCTTCTATGTGTTTATAGAAGATACCTATAATGGGGTCTTCTTTTTGACTAGTGATCAGGGCCTCACTAGGAAAATCCTGACTCCATTGTACCAGGCTAGGCTCACGCTGTTGTTTGGCCTGGTTTCTGGTAATGGCTTCTACCTGAATTGCACCCATAAAGTGGTCGATATTAAGGAGTTCTCCAGTTATGGCTCCTTGTTTGGCTAATGAATCTGCAAGATCATTGCCTTCCTTATCAGGACTTTGAATTCTGGAATGACCCTTGGTCTTTTTCCAGTGTATGGTTAAATCATTAGACACCACTAGATTATCAGTCTTGTAGAACAACTTGTCATGTTTGACTGGTTTGTTGTTAGTTTTCTGCATGCCATTTATTTTCCAAGTTGGCAGGTATTCAACAAAACTGTCACACACATAATTTGAGTAAGTAATGATCACAAATTCATGAATACCATGTTCAATAGCCATTACAATGGTTTTAAGAACAACAGTTAGTTTTGCAACTTGACTGGATCTTGGTCCAATGTTGAAACCTACAAAAATATTTGGGAATCCCTTTGCCCAAATTATACCAATGCCAGCGACCAATCTGCACTCATTATCAATAGTGGCATGGTAAGAACAATCATCAACATATACCCAAGGTAATGTTTGACAATGGTCCTCATTGTATATTTTATATGGGGAAAGCAATTGTTCCTCTAGGAAATCATCTTCTAATAACTCTTCCCCATGATCCTTAGCAGTACAGTCATGGAGCTCAGCAAGCCCCTGTGTGACTGGATTCTTTTTATTCTGCTTGTAGTGAATTTCCAAAGGCCCGCCTTGTTAGGAAAGAGTCCAAGCTGTTATGCGGCTATTAGACAAATTTTGATCTCTTATTCTCTCACTTTGCAGATATAGCAAAGACTGGTGGGCCGTTTCTACAATAATTTTCTCGCCCTGTATATAGCTGCGGAAATTTTGTAGAGCCCATACAGTAGATAAGAAGGCTTTTTCACAATCGCTAAATTTGATTTCTACTGGAGATAGAGTTTTGCTTGCATAAGCAATGACTTTCCTTAAATTATCATGCTTTTGGTATAAAACAGCACTCATGATTATATCTGTGTAACCTGTTTCTAAGTAGAAAGGTTTACCACCCTCAGGGTACGTTAAGCAAGGTGCTTGAGTGAGTTTTCTCTTTAGCTCTTTGATGGCTGTCTCTTGAGTCTCACTCCAGTGCCATTTCACGTCCTCCTTTAGAAGAAGTAACAGTGGTTTCGCTAATTCTGCATAATTATCAAAAAATTTGCGAGAATAATTTGTCATACCCAGGAATGATCTCAATTCCTTTAAGTTAGTTGGGTTCTTTGAATTTATTATAGCTTCCACCTTTTTCTTCTGAGGATTTAAACCTTTAGAAGTAACTTCATGTCCCAAGAAGTTTACATGAGTGCGACACCATTGAGCTTTTTGTAGGGATAATTTGACACCTGCCATTTTAAGTTGGCTGAGGACGTGTTTAAGCTCTGTGATGTGTTTTTCAAAGTCTGTGCTTTTGATTAGAACATCATCAACATAAGATAAGGTCCCCCTTTCCAGTGCATCAGGCATAGCCTTATGCATGAATACAGCAAATTCATGTCCTGAATTTATGTATCCAAATGGGAGCCTTTGGAATGCATACTGGACCTTTTGGAATGAGAATGCAAGCTTATACTGGTCCTCATCATGTACCTTTATGGTCCAATACCCCTGTGCACAATCAATGGCAGTGAATATTTTGGATCCTTGCATCTGTGCTAGGCATTGGTCAATATATGGCACAGGCCAGCCAGACATGTACACCCGCTTGTTTAGCTGTCTTAAGTCAGCACACAAACGCCATTGTCCATTGGGCTTAAGAACTGCTAGAATAGGATTGTTAAAAGAGCTGTGCACCTGTCGGATAATACCCCTTTCTTCCAGGTTCCTTATGATTTCTGCAAGAGAATCATATTAGGCTAAAGGAAGTCTGTATTGTTTAACAAAGACAGGTGGTGCATTGGGATCTGTTTGGATTCTTGCAATGTGCAAGTCTGTAGTCCCACAGTCATAAGAATCCCTAGCAAGAATATCCTTGTACTCCATCAGGAGTTCTCGTAGTTGTTGGCGTTCATCATCACTGGAACAGCCATTAGCTAAGGAGATTTGCTCTTCAACTATTTGCTGAAATCCTGGAAAGATTTCAGGCTGTCCTATCTCATAGACTTCTTCCAACCTAGAGGTGAGATCCCGTTGATTATAATTTACATTGCCCCCATGACTCTGGGTATTGGGGTATTCTTGATCTTTGATTGGCTGATAAAATACTAGAGAGGCTTTTTTAATTTTATGGATGCCTTCCTCTGAGCTGAATGGATAAATAGGCTGAAGTGTAAATAGTCCCTCTGGCATAGATGCAAAGGATTGTTCTATTAATTGTTCTTCAGTTAAGTATCCTTCAGGTATTAGCCCAATTATATTATTATGGAATCCAAAAAGTGTAATAACTTGATTCCAGTGCATATCCTATGGTAGTTCCCTTGGATAAGGTTATATCCCGTGGGGTCATGTTATGCACAATAACATGTATTGGAATAGTTCCAATATTTACCATAGGAGTATGGGTCATTGTTATACCCAGATTTTGTATTCTATGGGAGAGGAAAATTAGTGTTTCTGAAGTTTTTAATTTCTGACCTCTTTTTGCCTGTAAGGGTAAAAGGAATTTATCAGCCCCAGCAAGGATTACAACATTGTTAGACACCTGCACATTCACAGCATATGGTAATTGCTGATTTGATTTAAGGGCCGCAATTTCATCCTGATATACTTCAGGGTCTCCCTTTAACCTGCTCCAGAGGCAAGAGTTAATCAAATCTATTTGTATGGCATATCTATGTAAGAGATCATTGCTAATGTATATTTGATTATGGGGAGTATTTAAAGCTAAAAACAGATGCGTCACTGATTTATTACCTATAGAGATAGATAATAAACATTTAGCTGTGACATTATATCTTTCAGAACTGTCATCCAGGCCATGGACACAGTGGTCTTGGGGAAAAAGGTATTTAATCAATTTCGGTTCAGCTATTTGCGCTAATAAGCCTTCGCTTATATAGATAGCTTCCTGTTTTAAGCTCAATTTGGCATACTTGGTTTTCCCAAGGTCATATACTTGCATAGGGATAAATAGATCATCCTTAACTTTTGCAATTTCTGCGAGGAATTGCGAATGTTCTCCCCCTTTAGGGGATTTAGGGTCCCCCTTGTGGAGGTATATGGTTAATACATTGCCGCCTAAGGAAATATTTGCTATCTTTCCAGGCGAAATTTTAAAAGTATTACCATCAGAACCGTTTAAGGGAGTCTGATCATCTATTTGTAGGATAGTGATTTCAGGTATAGAGTAATTCCTGAAATGAATCTCCACAGCATCTGGCTTCTCTTCCACCACGTGACAGTTATGTCGTGTGCGAGATATACCGGACTGCTCATAATTAATAGGCTTTTTTACTTGTGACCAAATTACATTATTTATGCAATCAATTATGGTGCTTAATCGCTTCAGGAGATCACTACCAATAATTAAACGATCATTTGGCAGATCCACTATAATGACAGGATGTCTTTTTTCCCTGTTTCCCAGTTTCAATTTTAACCATGCAGTACTGTAGACTTTTAGAGAGTCACCCCCAACACCTATTAGTGAACCATCAAATTATTTTAGTTAAGGCTGGTGGGGTGTCAGCTTATTTAGCTTATTTTCCTGCTATTTCTTACTTTAAACGCCAGCTCATCTGGGAGCTGCATATGGGAAACTCTGCAGGGGCTAATTTATACCTAGATGGTATGAGCCATATCTTTTGAGAATGTTTGTGTATTCCCTTATTCCTATAGAAGGACCGTCTGTTCCTTACATGGGACCTGTGAATTTTTTTATTGATCTTGGGCAGGAAACCCATTTATGGGCATATATCTGAGGGCTCCATATGTTAACATTTACTTTGAAGTGGCCTACTTGCCTTATTTATACAATGGTCTAAATCCTTTGTTCTCTCCTGGGTAATTTTGCATATTGAGTGTGGGAGGATTGAACTTTGATGTGTAGTCAGCCAGGCATCTAATGTCTCATGATCTCAGAATTGCAATACACAGAATGTGTCCAGTAATAAAATAAGCATTTTCAAATTTAATTGATAGATTGTATACTTATTTTATCTTATTATATATATATATATATATATATATATATATATATATATATATACAGTATATATATATATATATATATATATATATTTGTATTATCTACTAACATTCACAGATACCCTGACACTCCGACCTACGTCTCTACACTCCTGTTATCTCTACGTCCCACTCCCGCCTCCAAGACTTCGCACGTGCTGCTCCTGTCCACTGGAACTATCTACCTCGCTCCATAACACTGTCTCCAACCTTGTATAGCTTCAGACGCTCCTTGAAAACTCACCTATTCAGAGAGGCTTACCATCTCTCCTCTATTTCTCATCTGAACCAAACTAATACATGTACATGAACTGCCTGACTCACTGCTGCAACTACAACCGATGTAACAAGCTACCCCAACCTTATGTCTCTGCACCCTAAACCTATATACTGTGAGCTCTCCAGAGCAGAGCCTTTTTCCTCCTGTACTAGATTTTTTTAGTTTTGTTATGTTTTGTATTTTATCACAAATCTTTGTCATTGTATACCCCTATCATTGTACCTAGCTCTACAGAATTTGGCGGCGCTATTCAAATAAATGATAATAATAATAATAATAATAACTATGGGTTGCAAGGAACTATCAAAAAATCTCCGGGTTAATGTTGTGGACAGGCACAAGTCAGGAGATGGATACAAGAAAATATCAAAGGCTTTATCAATGCCTAGAAGCACAGTGAAGTCTATTATTAAGAAGTGGAAGGTATTTGGTACAACACAGACCCTCTCTGTGTTGTACCAAACTGGATGAAAGAGCCAGGAGGAAACTGATGAGAGGCTACCAAGAGGCCCACAGCAACTCTGAAGCAGCTGCAGGAGATTTATGACAAAGAGTGGTCATTGTGTGCATGTGACAACAATATCACAAATTCTCCACAAATGTGGCTTGTATGGGAGGGTTGAAAGAAAAAGCCACTCCTCAAGAAAGGCCACATGCAGTCATGACTGAGCTTTGCCATAACACACCTAGGAGATTCTGAGGCCACATGGAAAAAGGTGTTATGTTCAGATGAGACTAAAATGGAATTATTTGGCCTCAACACCAAACGATATGTCTGGAGGAAATCCAATACAGCTAACCATCCAAATAACACATTACCTACAGTAAAGCATGGAGGTGGTAATATCCTGTTATGGGGGTGTTTCTCTGCAGCAGGCACTGGAGCACTTGTCAGGATAGAAGGAATAATGGGTGGGGCAAAATACCCTCAAATTCTTGAGGAAAATCTGCTGTCCTCTGCCAGGAAGTTGTCAATGGGAAGAAGGTTTACCTTCCAACATGAAAATGACCCAAAGCACACAGCAAAAATGACCACACAGTGGTTGAAGGAGAAAAGGGTGAATGTCTTTCACCTTAAATGGCCTAGTCAGAGCCCAGACTTAAACCCCATTGAATATCTGTGGCATGACTTGAAGACTGCAGTCCACAAACAGTCACCATCAAATGTAACAATTCTGCAAAGAAGAGTGGGCAAATATTGCACAGTCTAGATGTGCAAATTAAGTAGAGACATATCCAAACAGACTAAATGCTGTAATAAAAGCAAAGGGGGTGATCCTTTTTGCAACTCAGTGATTCTGTTTTTTAATTGTCTTTATTTTTGCCTGACATGTTGGTGTTATATCTTTCACTTGGATGTTATAAATTGCACTGAGTAA
The DNA here is from genome assembly GCF_027579735.1 of Bombina bombina. Classification (NCBI taxonomy): domain Eukaryota; kingdom Metazoa; phylum Chordata; class Amphibia; order Anura; family Bombinatoridae; genus Bombina; species Bombina bombina. The sequence continues at coordinate 974,531,384 of NC_069501.1, read as the reverse complement.
TAACAACTGGATAAACAAAAACTGTGTCTGTCTTTATTTCAGGCTGCAAAGCAACAACATGTGATTATTTTGTTCCAATGGCATGGAGAGTCCATGACTCCATTCAATTACTAGTGGGAATTCAACTCCTGGCCACCAGGTGGAGGCAAAAAACACCCCAGCAAAGATTCAAGTATCCTGCTATTACCCACAATCCCTAGTCTTTCTTTGCCTGTGTAACATTGTAGGTGATGTGCGAAGAAGGTGTCTGAAGAAATCAAGTTGTTAATCCTTTAATGGGTACTTTTCCCTGCAAGCAAGGATTGGGGTTATGCTGTGTCCATGTATTTCTCTTTAGTAAGAGTAATCATGGCTTTTAGCAGTTAGAAGATGGCAAGGTGGTCTTTGCTTACCTTCCAACATTTTTTCTACCGCTATATAGAAAACCAGGGTTGGTTAGTCTGTTTTCTCTTTATCTACAGGTTTATGTCAGTGAGGATTCTGTCACACCTGTTTGCTGTACCTGCCCTACAGCGGATCCACAGGTAAGTGCTTTTACCTTCTAGGGGAAAAGGATGCAGCACTTAGAAGTTCCTTGTTTAAAAAAAAAAAAAAGGATACTTAGAGAGCAAGGTGGATCCTTATTGGACTGAATATCCCTTTTAAAGGTTGGAAATTTATTGGGCAGCAGTTCAGGGCACTGTTCTGTCATGGGAAGGCTTTTTGATTTTGGCTATGGGGATTTGTTTGCATAAGTTTATCTTTTATTTAGTTTGGGTAATATCTCTTTAAGAAAGTTGTTGGACCGCACCTTACTTTTGAATTTGCGATCATGTGACCGCTCTGTTACTTCCTGAGTGTTGAACAGTTTGTTTCTAGCCGGCTGTTTGGAAGTCGGATTTTCTAGTAGACAGACCGGATTTTCTGGCATTAGATCGTTTTCCTGCCTGTCGCTTTTCTCTGATGTTTGCAGCTTTTTAGGATCTGCAGTTTGAACTGGATTTATCTGCTTTTGTGGATTGGATTCCTGGTTACCGGTTGGGTGAGTCTCTCCAGCATGGCTGGGGTGTAGAGGTGCCAGTTTTAATAATTATTTATCTATGCTTAGAATTGTTTTCTAATTTTTTTATATTGAAATTACAGTATAAAGGAAATAAAGGGCTTTTTATTTACTATGGAAGCCGATCCCAAGCTTTCTCTGTCATTTGATAAATGGTTTTATTGTGCAGATGTCCAGGTTATACCTCTGGTGCAATTTTGTTCCCCTTGCCTTATTAAGGTTTTATTATCTAAGGATAAGGATTCCTTATCTGAGCCTTCTTTTTCTTAGGAAAATGCTGTTCAGGGGTTGTCTCCGCCTTCTGCTAATAGGCCCCAGTCTTTGACAGATTCACATGCAGTGCCCTGTGGTTCCTCTCAGTCAGTCTCTGGGAGTGTTTGCTTGCCTAAAGATTTTGCTGCGCAGTTGACTTCTGCAGTTTCTGCAGCCTTAAGTGCTTTACCTAGTTCTGGTTAAAGGAAGAGCAAATCTAAAAACATTTCTATGAGTTCTGACAAGACTGATTTTGTTAGTCTTTTTCAGTTATCTAGCGAGGATCATTCCTCTGCAGCTTCTGAGGGCGAGATCTCTGATTCAGAATCTGCAGTTCCTAGTACAATAGATTCTGAGGAGGTTAATTTTAGATTGAAACTGGAGCATCTCTGTTTACTTTTGAAGGAGGTTTTAGCTACTTTGGATGACTCTGAAACTGTTGCAGAGGCTCCTAAAAGGGCTAATAAACTAAATAGAGTTTTTGATGTCAAACCTAAATCTGTGGAGGTTGTTCCTGTTCCAGATCGCATGTCTGACATTATATCTCAGGAATAGGAAAAGCCGGGTGTTCCTCTTAACTCGTCTCCTGTGTTTAAAAAGATTTTTCCTGTGGCTGATTCAGTGAGAGATCTTGGCTCACTGTTCCTAGATTAGAGGGCGCTATATCTACCTTAGCCAAGAGAACTACTATTCCTCTCGAGGATAATTCCTCTTTTAGAGACCCTATGGATAAGAAACTGGAGGGTTATTTAAGAAAGATGTTTCTTCATCAGGGTTTGCAGTGGCAACCAGTTGCTAGTATTGCAACAGTTGCTGGTGTAGCCTCTTATTGGTGTGACTCTTTGTCTAATCTAATTTCAGAGGAGACTACTATAGAGAAGATCCAGGATAGGATCAAGGCTCTAAAGCTGGCTAATACTTTTATCTGTGATGCCAGTATGCAGTTGTTAGGCTGGGAGCCAGGATTTCTAGTTTTGCGATACTAGCCCGCAGAGCCCTTTGGTTAAAGTCTTGGTCTGCGGATGTGACTTCTAAATCCAAGCTTCTGTCTCTACCTTTTAAGGGTAAGACTTTATTTGTTCCTGGTCTGGCAGAGATCATTTCCACAGTTACTGGTGGAAAGGGAGTTTTTTTACCACAGGATAAGAAGAATAGTCCTAAGGGTTGTCAGACTTCTAATTTTCATTCCTTTAGCTACAGCGTATCATGTCGGACAGACATTGATAAATCGGCCCCAAAGTCTCTCAACAAGTTTCTCAAGGACCCGTCCTTCAAAATGAATACTATTTGTTCTATTCTCCCTCTAGTTCAGAAGGGTCAGTTTATGACCACTATAGACCTAAAGGATGTGTATCTTCATGTTCCTATCCACAGGGAACATTTCAAGTTCCTGAGGTTCCCTTTTTTGGATCATCATTTCCAATTCATAGCCCTGCCTTTTGGCCTCGCCACTGCTCCTTGAATCTTTATGAAGTTTCTAGGGGCTCTTTTCGCTGTGGCCAGATCTCTAGAGATTGCAGTGGCTCCTTACCTGGATAATATATTGTTCCTGGCGCCATCTTTTCAGTTAGCAAGATCCCATAGAGATTCTCTGTTAGCTATTCTTCGCTCTCAAGGGTGAAAGGTGAATCTAGGGAAAAGTTCCTTGGTGCCAAGTACCAGGGTATGTTTTCTGGGGACAATCATAGACTCAGTATCTATGAAGATTTTTTTGACCGAGGTCAGAAAAATGTAAGCTTCTGGGGGCCTGTCATTTTCTTCAGTCCTCTGTTCGTCCATCGGTGGCTATATGCATGGAAGTAATTGGTCTCATGGTGGCATCCATGGACATTATTCTGTTTGCTTGCTTCCATCTGAGACCTCTACAGTTATGTATGCTCAATCAATGGAATGGAGACCACTCAGATCTCTCTCAGAGGATAGTTTTAGACTGTCAGACAAGGATGTCTCTGTCTTGGGGGATCTCCCAGGACCATTTGTCTCAGGTCACTTGTTTCCTGAGACCTTCTTGGAAGATTGTGACCACGAATGCCAAGGACTTTGGACTCAGGTGGAGTCTGCCCTTCCTTTAAATATCCTAGAATTGAGAGCAATTCTCTATGCTCTATCAGCTTGGCCTCAACTGAGTTTAGTCCAATGTATCAGATTTAAATCGGACAACATCCCTTTGGTGGCGTATATCAACCACCAAGGAGTAACTCTGAGCTTGTTAGCTATGAAGTAGGAGACTCGCATTCTTCAGTGGGCAGAGTCTCACAGTTGTCATCTGTCTGCCATTCATACCCCAAGGGTGGACAATTGGGAAGCGGATTATCTGAGCAGGCAGACATTTCATCCAGGGTAATGGTCTCTCCATCCGGAATTTTTTTCCAATGTTAATCCTCAAGTGAGCAGTTCCAGGGCTGGATCTGATGACATCTCATCTAAATGCCAAGCTTCCAAGCTATGGAGCAAGATCAAGAGATCCTCAAGCAGCTCTGGTAGATGCCCTGGCAGTGCCATGGGATTTCGGTCTAATTTATCTGTTTCCTCCGGTTGCCCACCTTCCTCGGGTGATTTCCCGTATTAAACAGGTGCAGGCTTCTGTGATTCTAATAGCTACAGCGTGGCTTTGCAGAACTTGGTTTGCAGAACTAATGAAGATGTCATCATTTCCCCTGTGGAAATTGCCTCTGAGGAAGGATCTTCTACTTTAAGGTCCCTTCCTCCATCCGAACTTAGTCTCTCTGAAGCTGACTGCTTGGCGATTGAACGCTTAGTCTTGTCCAGACGAGGTTTTTCTGTGAAGGTTATTGAGACTATGATTCAGGCTCGTAAGCCTCTAACTCCCAAGATTTATTAGAAGGTATGGCATAAATACCTTCATTAGTGTGGATCTAGGGGTTTTTCTTGGAGTCAAGTGAGAATTCTCTGTATTCTGTCCTTTCTTCAGGAGTGCCTGGAGAAGGGTTTATCAGTCAGTACCCTAAAGGGTCAGATTCGGCTCTGTCAATTCTTCTTCAGAAGCGGCTGGCAATTTTGCCAGATGTTCAATCTTTTGTGCAGGCTTTGGTTAGAATCAGGCCTTGGTTAGAATCAGGTTGATATTAAGTTATTGTCCTGGAAGGTTTTGTTACTGCTGGCAATTTCTTCTGCCCACTTTTGGCTCTATAGTGTGATTCTCCTTATCTTATTCTTCATGCGGGTAAGGCGGTTCTCTGTACTAAATTAGGATTTTTTACCTTCGGTGGTTTCGAAATGCAATATTAACCAAGAAATTGTTGTTCCTTCATTTTGTCCTAAGCCTTCCTCTAAGAAGGAGTGGTTGTTGCACAATCTGGATGTAGTGCACGCTTTGAAGTTCTATTTATAGGCTACAAAAGGTTTTCATCAATCTTCTGCTCTTTTTGTTGTCTTTTCTGGAAAACAGAGAGGTCAGAAGGCCTCTTCTTCTACTCTCTCCTTCTGGTTGAGAAGTGTTATTCGATTGGCTTATGAGACAACTGGACAGCAGCCTCCAGAGAAAATTACGGCTCACTCCACTAGGGCTGTTGCTTCCTCTTGGGTCTTTGAAAATTCCTTGGCTGAATGACTGGGGATTGTGAGTAATGGGAGGATACTTGAAGCTTTGCTGGGGTGTTTTTTGCCTCCACCTGGTGGCCAGGAGTTGAATTCCCACTAGTAATTGAATGGATTTGTGGACTCTTCATGCCAGGAAAAAACAAAACAATTTATCAGGTAAGTATAAATTATGTTTTTCAAGGGGGGTGATTATTTTCAATCCCCACTGTAGCCAAATAAAAATAGCATTACAAAGCATTTCTGCCTGACACATTGGAGTGCATTTTGCCCCACATGTAAAGACTACAATTTTTAGAAAGTTGCTGAGAAGGTAAACAATACAAAACACACACTAATATTTATCCTGCTTATTGTGCCAAACATATGAAACTAATTCAGACCTAACATGAGATGTTGATGTCTATAAAATTGAATTAGATAATGTGGACAGGCATAGTTTTTATATCTCAATATAATCGGTGCCTGGGGACTCCTCCCATAATTATTCCTCTAAAAACAAGCTGATGCATGCAGGGCAGATGTGATGACAATTACTTTGAAACTTTGGCAAAAATACGTCTTTAAAGGAATACTTCCATGCCTCTGTGCCCTTTTAAAATGTCCAGTACAAAGATACAGATTTAGGAATATATATATGGGTTTTTCACACAGCTATGGCTGGAATTTATGTACAGACTTTTTGTATATTGTATGCTGCCGTTCAGGACGCTGTAGACTTGCTGAACCTGTGGTTACGGCTTTTTAATACTGCACAGTGTTTTAAATATACCTCATAATGTCTGAGGTCATTAAACGTGAGTGCACACTCTCTTGTTTTGTATGTAGTTCACTCATTAAATATCAGTATTAGACTATTTGGTTTTTCTCCCCTTTCTTTATTATTATTAACATCCAACTTGAGCATTTCCTCGCTCATTAAGAGGACAGAGGGGATACCAGAAGTTTCTACAGACTCCAGGAGGCGGATACATATCACTGTGAACAGTCCCTATTGAGGGAAATATATGTTGGAGGTGTTCTTCCCCCACAGATGCGGCAATTTACCTCATCAGATTGAGGTAATTTCTGGTAAGGGAAACACCTGCTTATACTTGCTTATTTTATTTTGGAATTACAACGGATATTTATACTTATTAAATCTCTATATGGACTATATGAATTTTATATTTAGTATAGGAGTTATAGCGCTGTTATTTGCTTTGTACATTTTTACTGCAGATATCAATAGGAGTTTTTACTTCTATTCTACCTGTAGTTTTTATACCAGCTGCTGTATTGCTTACCAGTGTTGCTTGTTTCAAGATTAAGTTCATTTTTGTCTTCTGTTCTTGTCACATTCTACTTGTTGTCACATATATATATATTTAAATTTAAAGGGAAGAAGGGGTCTTTGCACAAGCTTTAAGCTAATTGATAGTTTCCAAATACTAAACAAAAGAACCCCACATTTCCCAAAGTAGCTATTCGTGGGTCACTGTCCATAGATTAAGGAATGACCAACATTAGTCCCGCAAATGTGATACACAACACAATTCCCAATGAGCTGTTTCAGCTCATGCTCCTTAGTAAGTGGTTATAATGACATAGTAGTAGTAGTATAGAACATGTCCCATAAAATCTAACACAGATTGCGGTAGTGGACCTAAAGACGAGCAGCCAGTGCTCTAACAGTAAAAAACTGTGCCCACTTACCGCTCTTCAGTCAGACTGCTCAGTTCGCAGGATCCCCGGCTTCCAGAGGGCTATCTCTGCCACACTCGGCGTTGTTGCGTGCTCCAAGGGGTGTGTCCGTCATGTAGTTGTTGTGTAACCACTAACCAATCACAGATCCAGAAAAACGTAATCTTCTGCTGTTGCAAACTCCAAATGCTGGGGAAATGTGTGCAATAGAGATGGGAAGTTCGGTTCTTCTGGGTGAATCGGTTGATTTCGGACGGTTCGATTAACTGAACCGGTTCATGAACCGATTCACCAGTTCACCTACTGAACATGAGATAGAGGCTCTACCTCATGTTCAGTAGGTGAACTGTAGAGCCGCAGATTCGTTCCTGAATCATGAGTCACTGACTGTGTGAGTTGTGTGACGCTCTATATCTATCATGACTCATGATTCAGTGTCTAACAGTTCATTTCCTCCTGAGTCCTCACAGCCAGGCAGCGTTGGCTCCTTCACAGATACATACAACACAGTACATAGAACAGAGCATGCTGTATACTCTGTTCTATGTACTGTGGTGTATGTATTTTCCTAAGATATGCATATCTACTCTGTATGGCTTATAAATAAATATAAGGGTGAGACCTGCTGCTTCTCTAATGGTTAATTTAAGGTGTAGTTTGGGGTATATTTGAATCAGTGTACTGTTAACTAACTCCTTTGCAATGAATCGTTCAGTTAACAGTACACTGATTCAAATATACCTCTAACTGCACCTTAAATTAACCCTTACAGAAGCAGCAGGTCTCAACCTTATATTTATTTATAAGCCATACAGAGTTTTGGTTTATAAATATAATGTTGAGACCTGCTTCTTTTGTAAGGGTTAATTTAGGTGCAGTTAGGGGTATCTTTGAATCAGTGTACTGTTAACTGAATGATTCATTGCAAAGGAGTTAACAGTACACTGATTCGTTTGCAAACAGTTCACTTCTTGAATCAGTAACAGTACTGGTAATATGATCCTAGAATGAGGCTGTCTGATTCATTGCAAAGGAGGAGTTAGCAGAAGCAGTACACACTCTAGAATCGTATTACCAGTGCTGCTGCAGACTCAGGAAGTGAACTGTTTGAGACGAATCAGTTCAGTCTGGTGAACTGATTCATACAGTTCACTGAAAAGATCCAGTTCAAATGAACGATTCGTTCATGAACTGGACATCACTAGTGTGCAAGCTCCCTTTACCTCAGGGTGCCTGGCAATGTATAACTTCAAGATGAAAGGATTCCCAGAGGCAAAGTTCAGTTTAATAAAAAAAAGAATTTTATTATTCCAAACGTTAAAAGATTCCAGGAGGGTCTCAGTGAGTCTCAGTAAAACAGCACAAGAGTACTGAGTGTTAACATGTTTCGGCTAAAGTGCCGTAATCTTAACTAAAACAGAACACTTGTGTTACCTATTTAAAAGCAATACTAGAAACTGATTGGCCATTTATGAACCAATTCGAGTGTGTCTAAACTAAGTGCTTAAAAGTTAACCCTTAGTGAACCTATGCTACCTGTGTCTAAACCTGTGATCTGATATATCTTGTATTATATTATATTGTAGATACAGTCCCTTATATGCATATGTAAAAATATATAACAATATACTCATAAAAATTATGTGGAACATAGTATAACAATAATACAATATGTCAATATCAGTATAGAGCTAAATCAGATATACATGCACATAGTATGCCTAACCATGCACCTATCTATTTAAATATGATAGTTGAAATAAACAAGAGGACTTGTAAGTTATCCCACGTCACAGCGTTAAGCATATAACATTTAAATGTGAAAATAGTCACTTTAAACTCATGTAGGTATACCACATGCAATCATGTAAAATGTATATAAAAATAGCAAGACAGATAAATCTTGCACATAACATATATATACTAAAAATACCCTCCTACATGCTAAAAGCTGCAATCCGCAGCATGTTCCCTTTGCAGTAGCAAAGGGACAACTCATACGAGTTAAAAGAAATTGTACAGAGAAAACAGCTTATTTTAAGCAATGCAAAGGAATGAAGGAGAGGCTACAGGAAAGAGGTTACTCTAGACATGTGATCAATAGGGCACAGTCACAGGTGGATAAAATAGATAGAACCACACTACTGGGCAACTCTAAATCGGTCATATCACAACAAGAGCATGTTTAGGGTAAGGTTACCTTTGTCATGGATTCTAGTGACCAATACAAACAGATCTGCAAAATCGTTAATAAACATTTCCGGTTACTTGCAGCAGACGACAATCTGGTGGATAGTGTTGATAGGGCCTACGGTGCTCCTATAGACGAAGTAAGACCATTGGTAACTATTTATTACCATCAGAACTTCCATCGATTACCAAGGAAAACCCTGGGTCCTGGTTGAGACATAGGGGGATGTACAGGTGTGGCAAGACAAGGTGCAGACCATGGGAATTTTGTATCTTTTCTGATGCTTTTCACTCAGAAGTCACTGGAGAAGAATTCCAAATCACCTCCTGCCTCAAATGTACATCATCTTTTGTCATTTACCAGATTGTGTGTATTGAATGTCACCTGCAGTACATTGGACTCACGACCAACTACGTGAACATAAGAATATGCAACCATCGGTCAACCATTAAAATAGGAGAGGCTACTACTCCTTTAGTTAAACATTTCAAAAATGTACATCATAAGAATAATGATACATTTAGGTGGCAAGCCATAGAACAGGAACAAACCCCCCCTAAGAGGTGGAGACAGAAATAAAGCACTGGGAAAACGAGAAATATTCCTGGTGTTCAAGTTACAGACCAGAGTTCCTAGGGACTCATTTCTGAATATGACCTTATTAATTATTGGAAATAGGCATTATGGGAATCATATACATATCACTCAGAGTTGCACACATACTTATGATAGATATCATCTTCCAATTATTCTTGTGACTTTCTGTATACACCTATTGCATCTATATGTCTACATTTATACTGAGTATGTATACTATATATGTTATCTGCAAGATTTATCTGTCTTGCTCTTTACATACATTTTACAGGAATGGATATGGTATACATACATGCGTTTGAAGTAAATATTTCCATAGTTAAATAACATACTTCTACAATGAGACGTGGGATAACTTACTAGTCGTCTAGTTCATTTCATTTCTCCTAGTATGCTAGAATAGATAGGTGCATGTCTAGGCAAATTATGTGTATATTTATCAGATTTTGCTCCATACATATGATAGATATCAAGCCTAAAAATACTCATGTAATTTTTTTGTATATACCATTGTATTTATATGCCTTTATTTAGACTGTGCATGAATACTATATATATGTTATGTGCAAGATTTATCTGTCTTGCAATTTTTAATACATTTTACATGATTGCATGTGGTATACATACATGAGTTTGAAGTGACTATTTTCCCATTTAAATGTTATATGCTTAACACTGTGATGTGGGATAACTTACAAGTCCTCTTGTTTATTTCACCTATCATATTTAAATAGATAGGTGCATGGTTAGGCATACTATGTGCATGTATATCTGATTTAGCTCTATACTGATATTAACATATGGTATTATTGTTATACTATGTTCCACATAATTTTTATGAGTATATTGTTATATATTTTTACATATGCATTTAAGGGACTGTATCTACAATATAATATAATACAAGATATATCAGATCACAGGTTTAGACACAGGTAGCATAGGATCACTAAGGGTTAACTTTTAAGCACTTAGTTTAGACACACTCAAATTGGTTCATAAATGGCCAATCAGTTTCTAGTATTGCTTTTAAATAGGTAACACAAGTGTTCTGTTTTTAGTTATGATTACGGCACCTTAACCAAAACATATTAACACTCAGTACTTTTGTGTTGTTTTACTGAGACTCACTGAGACCCTCCCGGAATCTTTTAATGTTTGGAATAATAAAATTATTTTTTTTATTCAACGGAACTTTGCCTCTTGGAATCCTTTCATCTTAAGATTATATATATATATACATATATATATATATATATATATATATATATATATATATATATATATATATATATATATATATATATATATATATATATATATATATATATTAATTAAACCACTCTTCAGCCCGACCCACCTGTAGGCACCTGCCTGTTTGCAATAATACAGTGCTATATTCAAACAAACAATGGTACTCACAGGACTTTTCCAAAATAGTTAAATCACTTTAATGGAACGTTTTCGGGGTAGTTTTCCCCTTCATCAGCATGAAAAATGTGAAGAAAAACACACAATTTATAGTGAAATTACAAGTGCAAATCTCATACCTGCCTATCGTGTCAGTGGTGCCAAACATATTTTATTAAGTCATTGAGCATTTAAAAAAAAGATATCGCACCTATCTTGACTACAAGAATAATGTACATACAATTGTAGTATGATGCTAGTATTTGGAAAAGCATTTTTCTATGATACATGTTGTGATGTGAATTCAGTTGTTATGTTGCCATGGAGACCACCAACGATTATGCTATAGCAACTAATTATCTGCCTCTCAGGTAGATCGATCAGTGTTATCCATGTGTTACATGAAGTGTAGACACACAGTTGTGGTGTGATACTGGTATTTGTAAAGAAATTCTATGTGATACATATTACAATGTGATATCTGTTGATACGTTACCATGGAGACCATTAGTCTCATACCTTATACCTCCAAAATTAAAACAATTGATACAAAAAAGGTACCTTATCTATGTGGTGCTATATCAATAATCTAATGGTTAAATCACACGAGTGATCTTAAGAGAATGCTATATACCACTGCAACTATCTGATAGGGGTGGGCACATAGTGGAATCAAACAGTCCAACCAGCTAAGTTACGTTGATGAGGCCTCCATATCTATATAATACTGTGTACCATATACTCAACACAACATAATTAAAAAATAATTAAAAAATAAATGTTACATAATATTTACACTAGAAAACAAAATGCACTACAGGGCTATACTGTGTACCGTCCTAGATAGTTATACAAAATTCCTGTTTTATATATATATATATATATATATATATATATATATATATATATATATATATATATATATATATATATATATACATGGAACAACTCATATGTCCAGGATCAAATTAGTGAATTGTAGCTCACTTTCTACACTGATCTCCCAACATTTAAGTATTGAAGGGTATATTGAACTCGTATCCTTCCTACTGCCGCATAGCTTTATGCAGCATACCACCTTAATTTATTGCTGGAGCCATTCATAATCTAATACACAAGAAATCAGTTCTGCTTGGGTGAGATGCGCTACCTCCTCAAGAACGTCATTGACCAAACGTGGTCTGTTCCCCCTTTGAAGTAATTTATCCCTCACTCCAGACAGCTGGGAGAGCCCTGTCTGTTTGTTTGAATTATTTCGTACCGTCCCAATCATTTGGGACCTGACTATGCCTTTAATGAGTGCAGGAGGATGGCAGCTATGCGCTCTCAGAATCGAATTCCTATCTGTAGGCTTGTTGTATAATGTTGTACCTAAAGTGTTGTCTTCCTTATAGATGCTAAGATCCAAGAAATGTATCTCCTGCTCACTTTTAGTCATTTTAAATCTAACAGTGGTATCAGTACTGTTGATGGTCTGGAACCAATCCTGGAGTTCTTGCTGACCCCTTCAGCCAGATCAAAAATATATTATATTCATAAAAGATAATAGACTCATCACATTTACCCCACAGATATTGGTTTTCAAACTGTGACATAAATATGTTCGCATAGGATGGTGCCCATAGAAGACCCCATCGCAGTGCCAGCGATTGTAAATAAAAACTCTTTTCAAATCGAAAACAATTTTTATGCAAGCAAAAATCTATCAGGGTCAGTAAGAACTTTACAGGAGGACCGTCATATGCCTTATTTTGTGTAAGGTGTTCTTTGACTGCTGTAAGACTTGCTTGGTGCGGAATGATGGTGTATAAACTATTAATGTCACCTTTTTGGATAAGTACACCTTTGAGCTGTCTTAAGAGATCATTTGTATCAAGGATAAAGGAGCGAATGCCCCTAACCACAGGTTGCAACAAGACGTCAACGTATTGGGCCACCGGCTGTAATAATGGCTGAACGGCAGAAACTATAGGACGTTCTGGAGGTTTATCTAACGTTTTGTGAATTTTGGGGATGGTGTAAAGGATTGGTATCCTAGGGTACAAGGTAATGCATAAATCACTAATTTGTTCTGAGATATATCCCTGTTCTAGTCCAAATTTAATAAGCGTGTCTAGTTGTCCTTTGTATACAGAAGTTGGATCCAAAGGCAATAAAGTATACGTAGCTTTATCCGCCAGCTGCTCGAGGATGTCCCCTCTATAGTCAGAGTAGTTCAACAGAACTACTGCACTGCCCTTGTCGGCTTGTCTAATGACTATAGAGGGGTCATACTGGAGGGTTTTGATGGCTTCCATTTTTCCCTTTGACAGATTATTCCTCCAGGGTTTCTGTGTTCTCTCAGAGTCTAAGTCTTGTGTGACTAATCTGATGAATGTTTTAGTGCTAGGACTACAGTTAGTAGGTTCAAAGGAGCTTGGTTTCTTACACTTGCGTTCAATAGGAGAGATGACTCTACCAGCTTCTGTGTTCTGAAAAAAAATCTTTAATTTTCATGGTCCTACTCAGTTTGTGAATGTCCAATTTTTGGTCTAACTCTGAGATTGAAGTGCTAGGTACAAAGGACAAGCCCTTGTTAAGTACCTCACTTTCAGTAACTGACAAATTGTGTATACCTAAATTTACCACCATGTCCTCTGCCTGCCCTGCCGGGGTGGCCTGTGTCTGTTGCTGCACCCTCCTAATGTGGGGTCTATTATTCCTCCCCCTCGGGATCGTGTGGTAACCCCTAAAAAATGGCTCAGTGTAGAGTGGGGTTTATAGTTTTGAGGGAAACCATAATGGTCCTGGTTTCAATGTGTTGGAGGTGATGAGTGTGATAAGGTTGAGAGGTTCCTATCAGTGTCAGAAGACTCTGCCCCACTGGTGTCTACCGTATCGAACCTGACTCTCCTATTTCTCTGTCTCCTCCTTGGTTGCCCCACCTGTGATGTAGTTAGCTATTTATATACTTTACATTGGGCATAATCAGTGTTGACTGCCTCCAATTTTCTATTTTTAAATACTATCAAATCATTTTGATATTTCTCAATCTGTTGGGTAATCTTTGTCATCCAATTTTCCTGTTGGTCGCTAGTTAGGATGTTATTATGTGTGGTTTCAAAAGAGTGTATCTCTATCTTTACTTTAGCTAAAATATCTGTCACTTGTGTATATATATATATATATATATATATATATATATATATATATATATATATATATATATATATTTATTTATATATATACTTTATATATATTAGAAAAATGGATTGCACTCACACCTAAATAGACATATGCCAAGGTGTCAGGAAAAAAACATTAATCCATATGAAATAGAATCCGCACTCACTGGACTTGTATAAGTAATAAAAATATTTATTTAAAGTGATGTTTCACTGCTCCGAAATGTCACTTTAAAGAAATATTTTTATTACTTATACAAGTCGAGTGAGTGCGGATTCTATTTCATATATATATAATTTCTCCAACATTGGTGTGTCCGGTCCACGGCGTCATCCATAACTTGTGGGAATATTCTCTTCCCCAACAGGAAATGGCAAAGAGCACAGCAAAAGCTGTCCATATAGTCCCTCCTAGGCTCCGCCCACCCCAGTCATTCTCTTTGCCGCTGAACGAGCAGCATCTCCACGGAGATGGTGAAGAGTATGTGGTGTTTAGTTGTAGTTTTTTATTCTACTATCAAGAGTTTGTTATTTTAAAATAGTGCTGGTATGTACTATTTACTCTGAAACAGAAAAAGATGAAGAGTTCTGTTTGTGAGAGGAATATGATTTTAGCAGCAGTAACTAAAATCGTTTGCTGTTTCCACATAGGACTGTTGAGATGAGATAACTTCAGTTGGGGGAAACAGTTGGCAGACTTTTCTGCTTAAGGTATGACTAGCCATATTTCTAACAAGACTGTGTAATGCTGGAAGGCTGTCATTTCCCCTCATGGGGACCGGTAAGCCATTTTCTTAGTCTCAAACAGAATAAAGGGCTTAATATGGGCTATAAAACTGGTAGACACTTTTATGGGCTAGATCGATTGCTTTATTTGGGCATTTTATACAGCTTGATGTTGAAATTCACACTTTATAAACTTTGGGGAACGTTTTTTTTACGTCAGGCACTGGTTTAGACACCTTCCCAGTCAGGAAGGGCCTTCCCTGTAGTAGGCAGAGCCTCATTTTCGTGCCATTACTGCGCAGTTACTTTTGAGAGCAGGACATGCAGCTGCATGTGTGTGGGTCTGAAAGTAGTTGAAAAGGTTCCTAGAAGGCTTCATTTGGTATCGTATACCCCCCTGGGTTTGGTAAAGTCGCAGCAAGAGATGTAGCTGGGACTGTAGAGGGGTTAAAACTGTAACTGGCTCTGGTTTCCTCATTTTAAGGGTTAAAGGTCTGAGATTTGGGGTGCAATGCTTTGAATGCTTTAAGACACTGTGGTGAAAATTTGGTTAAATTTGAACAATTCCTTCATAGTTTTTCACATATTCAGTAATAAAGTGTGCCCTGTTTAAAATTTAAAGAGACAGTAACGGTTTTGTTTTAAAACGGTTTTTGTACTTTATTGACAAGTTTAAGCCTGTTTAACATGTCTGTGCCTTCAGATAAACTATGTTCTGTATGTATGGAAGCCAATGTGTCTCCCCCTTCAAAATTGTGTGATAATTGTGCCATAGCGTCCAAACAAGGTAAGGACAGTACTGCCACAGATAGTAAAGTTGCCCAAGATGATTCATCAGATGAAGGGAGTAGACATAGTTCTACATCATCTCCTTCTGTGTCTACACCAGTTTTGCCCACGCAGGAGACCCCTAGTACTTCTAGCGCGCCAATGCTTGTTACTATGCAACAATTGACGGCAGTAATGGATAACTCCATAGCAAATATTTTATCCAAAATGCCTGCATTTCAGAGAAAGCGCGATTGCTCTGTTTTAAACACTGTAGAGCAGGAGGGCGCTGATGATAATTGCTCTGTCATACCCTCACACCAATCTGAAGTGGCCATGAGGGAGGTTTTGTCAGATGGGGAAATTTCTGATTCAGGTAGAATTTCTCAGCAGGCAGAACCTGATGTTGTGACATTTAAATTTAAATTAGAGCATCTCCGCGCACTGCTTAAGGAGGTGCTATCTACTCTGGATGATTGTGACAACCTGGTCATTCCAGAAAAATTGTGCAAGATGGACAAGTTCCTAGAGGTTCCGGTGCACCCCGATGCTTTTCCTATACCCAAGCGGGTGGCGGACATAGTGAATAAGGAGTGGGAGAAGCCCGGCATACCTTTTGTCCCCCCTCCTATATTTAAGAAATTATTTCCTATGGTCGACCCCAGAAAGGACTTATGGCAGACAGTCCCTAAGGTCGAGGGGGCAGTTTCTACACTAGCCAAGCACACTACTATTCCTATCGAGGATAATTGTGCTTTCAAAGATCCTATGGATAAAAAATTGGAGGGTTTGCTTAAAAAGATTTTTGTACAGCAAGGTTACCTCCTGCAACCTATTTCGTGCATTATTCCTGTCATTACAGCAGCATGGTTCTGGTTCGAGGAACTAGAAAAGTCGCTCAGTAGAGAGACTCCGTATGAGGAGGTTATGGACAGAATTCATGCACTTAAGTTAGCTAATTCCTTTATTTTAGATGCCGCTTTGCAGTTAGCTAGTTTAGCGGCGAAAAATTCAGGGTTTGCAATTGTGGCGCGCAGAGCGCTCTGGCTAAAATCTTGGTCAGCGGATGTATCTTCCAAGACAAAATTGCTTAATATCCCTTTCAAGGGTAAAACCCTTTTTGGGCCAGAATTGAAAGAGATTATCTCAGACATCACTGGGGGTAAGGGCCATGCCCTCCCACAAGATAGGCCTTTCAAAGGCCAAGAATAAGTCTAATTTTCGTTCCTTTCGCAATTTCAGGAACGGACCGGCCTCCAACTCTGCAGCCTCTAGACAAGAGGGTAATGCTTCACAAACCAAACCAGCTTGGAAACTGATGCAAGGCTGGAACAAGGGTAAGCAGGCCAAGAAGCCTGCTGCTGCTACCAAGACAGCATGAAGGAGTAGCCCCCGATCCGGGACCGGATCTAGTAGGGGGCAGACTCTCTCTCTTCGCTCAGGCTTGGGCAAGAGATGTTCAGGATCCCTGGGCACTAGAAATAGTTTCTCAGGGTTATCTTCTAGAATTCAAGGAACTACCCCCAAGGGGAAGGTTCCACATGTCTCACTTATCTTCAAACCAAATAAAGAGACAGGCATTCTTACATTGTGTAGAAGACCTGTTAAAAATGGGAGTGATACACCCAGTTCCAACCTTGGAACAAGGAATGGGGTTTTACTCAAATCTGTTTGTAGTTCCCAAAAAAGAGGGAACTTTCAGACCAATTCTGGATTTAAAGATCCTAAACAAATTTCTCGTTCAAAATGGAAACTATTCGAACGATTTTACCTACAATCCAGGAGGGTCAATTTATGACTACCGTGGATCTAAAGGATGCGTATCTACATATTCCTATCCACAAAGATCATCATCAGTTCCTAAGGCTCGCCTTTCTGGACAAACATTACCAGTTTGTGGCTCTCCCATTTCGGGCTAGCCACTGCTCCAAGGATTTTCACAAAGGTACTCGGGTCCCTTCTAGCGGTTCTAAGACCAAGGGGCATTGCAGTGGCACCTTACTTGGACGACATTCTGATACAAACGTCGTCTCTTTCAAAGGCAAAGGCTCACACAGACATCGTTCTGGCCTTTCTCAGATCTCACGGATGGAAAGTGAACATAGAAAAAAGTTCCATGTCTCCGTCGACAAGAGTTCCTTTCTTGTGGACTATATTAGATTCTTTAGAAATGAAGATTTTCCTGACAGATGTCAAAAAGTCAAAACTTCTAAACGCTTGTCAAGTTCTTCACTCTGTTCCACAACCTTCCATAGCTCAGTGCATGGAAGTAGTAGGGTTGATGGTTGTAGCAATGGACATAGTTCCTTTTGCGCAAATTCATCTAAGACCATTACAACTGTGCATGCTGAAACAGTGGAATGAGGACTATACAGACTTGTCTCCAGTGATTCAAGTAGATCAGAAGACCAGAGACTCACTCCGTTGGTGGCTAACCCAGGACCACCTGTCCCAGGGAATGAGTTTCCGCAGACCAGAGTGGGTCATCGTCACGACCGACGCCAGTCTAGTGGGCTGGGGCGCGGTCTGGGACTCCCTGAAAGCTCAGGGGCTATGGTCTTGGGAAGAGTCTCTTCTCCCGATAAACATTCTGGAACTGAGAGCGATATTCAATACTCTCAGGGCTTGGCCTCAACTAGCAAAGGCCTGATTCATAAGATTCCAATCAGACAACATGACGACTGTTGCTTACATCAACCATCAGGGGGGAACAAGGAGTTCCCTGGCGATGAGAGAAGTGACCAAAATCATAAAATGGGCGGAGGATCACTCCTGCCACCTATCTGCGATCCACATCCCAGGAGTGGAAAACTGGGAGGCGGATTATCTGAGTCGTCAGACATTCCATCCGGGGGAGTGGGAACTCCACCCGGAGATATTTGCCCAGTTGACTCAATTATGGGGCATTCCAGACATGGATCTGATGGCGTCTCATCAGAACTTCAAGGTTCCTTGCTACGGGTCCAGATCCAGGGATCCCAAGGCGACTCTAGTGGATGCATTAGTAGCGCCTTGGACCTTCAACCTAGCTTATGTGTTTCCACCGTTTCCTCTCATTCCCAGGCTGGTAGCCAGGATCAAGCAGGAGAGGGCCTCGGTGATCTTGATAGCTCCTGCGTGGCCACGCAGGACTTGGTATGCAGACCTGGTGAATATGTCATCGGCTCCACCATGGAAGCTACCTTTGAGACAGGATCTTCTAGTACAAGGTCCATTCGAACATCCAAATCTAATCTCCCTTCAGCTAACGGCTTGGAAATTGAACGCTTGATTTTATCTAAGCGTGGGTTTCGGATTCTGTAATAGATACTCTGGTACAAGCCAGAAAACCTGTAACTAGAAAAATTTACCATAAAATATGGAAAAGATATATCTGTTGGTGTGAATACAAGGGATTCTCATGGAGTAAGATCAAAATTCCTAGGATCCTTTCCTTTCTCCAAGGGGGTTTGGATAAGGGATTATCAGCGAGTTCTCTAAAGGGACAGATTTCTGCTTTATCTGTCTTATTACACAAACGACTGGCAGCTGTGCCTGATGTTCAAGCTTTTGTTCAGGCTTTGGTCAGGATCAAGCCTGTTTACAGACCTTTGACTCCTCCCTGGAGTCTGAATTTAGTTCTTTCAGTTCTTCAAGGGGTTCCGTTTGAACCTCTACATTCCATAGATATCAAGATGTTATCTTGGAAAGTTCTGTTTTTGGTTGCTATTTCTTCTGCTAGAAGAGTTTCTGAGTTATCTGCTTTGCAGTGTAATCCGCCCTATCTGGTGTTCCATTCAGATAAGGTTGTTTTGCGTACTAAACCTGGTTTCCTTCCAAAGGTTGTTTCCAACAAGAATATTAACCAGGAAATAGTTGTGCCTTCTTTGTGTCCGAATCCAGTTTCAAAGAAGGAACGTTTGTTACACAATTTAGATGTAGTTCGTGCTTTAAAGTTCTATTTAGAAACAACAAAGGATTTCAGACAAACGTCTTCTCTGTTTGTCGTTTGTTCTGGCAAGAGGAGAGGTCAAAAAGCTACTGCTACCTCTCTTTCCTTTTGGCTGAAAAGCATCATCCGATTGGCTTACGAGACTGCCGGACGGCAGCCTCCTGAACGCATCACAGCTCACTCTACTAGGGCTGTGGCTTCCACATGGGCCTTCAAGAACGAGGCTTCTGTTGATCAGATATGTAAGGCAGCGACTTGGTCTTCCCTGCACACTTTTGCCAAATTCTACAAATTTGATACTTTTGCTTCTTCGGAGGCTATTTTTGGGAGAAAGGTTTTGCAAGCCGTGGTGCCTTCCGTTTAGGTAACCTGATTGGCTCCCTCCCTTCATCCGTGTCCTAAAGCTTTGGTATTGGTTCCCACAAGTTATGGACCGGACACACCAATGTTGGAGAAAACAGAATTTATGCTTACCTGATAAATTACTTTCTCCAACGGTGTGTCCGGTCCACGGCCCGCCCTGGTTTTTTAATCAGGGTTGATGAATTTCTTTCTTTAACTACAGTCACCACGGCACCCTATAGTTTCTCCTGTCTTTTTTCTCCTGTCCGTCGGTCGAATGACTGGGGTGGGCGGAGCCTAGGAGGGACTATATGGACAGCTTTTGCTGTGCTCTTTGCCATTTCCTGTTGGGGAAGAGAATATTCCCACAAGTTATGGATGACGCCGTGGACCAGACACACCGTTGGAGAAAGTAATTTATCAGGTAAGCATAAATTCTGTTTTTAAACACAGGCGACTACGGATTACCTTTACTTACCTAATATGATTGAGGTTAAGTCTATATACTATCATCGTTACAGTGGTATTCCTAAACATCTAAGGATTCCATTTTCAGAGACTATAGAGACTCTAATACTCTGGATGCTAATTTGACACGCATTTTCAATACTGCAGATTGTTAATAATATGATCAAAGTGTGAATAATAGTATGCTGGTGTCAAGTATAAGGTATCAGACTCCTTATAAATTTAGATCCTTCAATCTAAAATTGTGAACTAGAAAAAAAGCAAAGTGAAGTAAGGGCACTATCAGCTAAAGATACCTGTGTATGTAGTATTTTGAGAAAAGACAAACCTCAGTGAATGTGCTTATAATAAAATCCGTGTAAGCTACTGTTTATGCAGAAATATTCAATGAGATATTTTCATAAAAATATATAAAAACAAATATAAACACTTGTGCAAAACAATAAAGTATAAAGTAAATCCTTCTCACAAAATACACTGCGGTATGTAAGGTCAGGTAATGGATATGTATCAACCAAATGAGGAGCTATTATCCGTAAAATAATATCTACTAACTAGTTGCAAGTGGGATAAACCGTTTTCTATGCTATCTCTTATTAAAATGCAATATTGACAGATTGATATAGACACCTAAGTGATTGGTACTTATAAAAAGAATTCTATACAGACAGCTAGATATTTTAAAATATTTAATAAAGTAATTTCATAAAAATTAATATAGACACTGATATAAAATAATTGAGTAAAATATTTAAGTAGAAGGCAGATTCTCTTCTCATAAAACACTGAAGTCGAATAAGGTCAGATAATACATATGAACCAAACAAATATGTGGTTAATGACAGAGAAATATTGTCTACTGATGGTTACAATTGAGAAAAAAAACGTTTTCTGTGTTACCTTTGTAAGAAATACAATGTTGAACGGACTTATATAATTATAAACATATACCTATAAAAGCTTTCCAACCAACTGTTTGGAATCAATCTCTAAAATTCATAGAAGCAATAAAAAGTTCATAGGGTGAGAGTTCATTACGGCTTGCTGAAATTCAGAGTAGTGAAGTGGTGCAATATTTGTTCTCAAAGATTGTACCTTTTTAGGCTGTTAAGAAGTGGCTTACAGGTTCGTACCTTATTTGTGCTGTTTAGACTGCAGGGTATCCGAATTCGTCCTGCGTCCTATCGTTTGTAGATCACAATAAACAGCTGTAGTGTGTATCGTACCTTTCAGCTTGCTCATCCAAAGCCGTGGGTATCTCGAAGCCTCCTGCAGTGTGTTGCGGTTAGTGTGTGTCTCGTGCTTTCAGCGTCTTACGTCACACCCGGCAGCTTGATAAAGCTCTTGGAGAGAGCGAAACGCATTGAATTGAATTGTGGGACTGTGCACCTTTATTGCATCAATATATTCTGATCAAGAATCTGAACAACTCGGGTTGACCTCATACTTATATCTTAACTTTACTTTCCAGAAAAAACCTGCGTGCATCAGCACTAAGGGCAGGTATCAATAACATTAGAAGGAATTTGCATGTTTACATTATACTTATATACATTGGTGATAATTCTACAAGCGCTGTGACTACAGATTAATGGCTAACAGCACAGATGAGCCTCTAAGTACGGATTGGTAGTTGAAGATCGAGCCCCCAGTTTTGCCGGGTGTGACGTAAGACGCCGAAAGCACGAGACACACACTAACCTCAACACACTGCAGGAGGCTTCAAGATACCCACAGCTTTGGATGAGCAAGCTGAAAGGTACGATACACACTACAGCTGTTTATTGTGATCTACAAACGATAGGACGCAGGACGAATTCGGATACCCTGCAGTCTAAACAGCACAAATAAGGTACGATCCTGTAAGTCACTTCTTAGCCTAAAAAGGTACAATCTTTGAGAACAAATATTGCACCACTTCACTACTCTGAATTTCAGCAAGCCGTAATGAACTCTCACCCTATGAAATTTTTATTGCTTCTATGAATTTTAGAGATTGATTCCAAACAGTTGGTTGGAAAGCTTTTATAGGTATATGTTTATAATTATTTAAGTCCGTTCAACATTGTATTTCTTACAAAGGTAACACAGAAAACATTTTTTTTCTCAATTGTAACCATCAGTAGACAATATTTCTCTGTCATTAACCACATATTTGTTTGGTTCATATGTATTATCTGACCTTATTTGACTTCAGTGTTTTATGAGAAGAGAATCTGCCTTCTACTTAATTATTTTACTCAATTATTTTATATCAGTGTCTATATTAATTTTTATGAAATTACTTTATTAAATATTTTAAAATATCTAGCTGTCTGTATAGAATTCTTTTTATAAGTACCAATCACTTAGGTGTCTATATCAATCTGTCAATATTGCATTTTAATAAGAGATAGCATAGAAAACGGTTTATCCCACTTGCAACTAATTAGTAGATATTATTTTACGGATAATAGCTCCTCATTTGGTTGATACATATCCATTACCTGACCTTACATACCACAGTGTTTTTTGTGTGAAGGATTTACTTTATACTTTATTGTTTTGCACAAGTGTTTATATTTGTTTTTATATATTTTTATGAAAATATCTCATTGAATATTTCTGCATAAACAGTAGCTTACACAGATTTTATTATAAGCACATTCACTAAGGTTTGTCTTTTCTCAAAATACTACACACACAGGTATCTTTAGCTGATAGCCCCCTTACTTCACTTTGCTTTTTTTCTAGATTGTTTATAATACCCATAGAGGAAATAATGCACCTCAGTATGTGCCAAACAAATAGTAAGGCACATCTAACCACTACATTATTATATTATCAAATTCTTTCACACACACACATACATATATATATATATTGATATTTCTCAATCTGTTGGGTAATCTTTGTCATCCAATTTTCCTGTTGGTCGCTAGTTAGGATGTTATTATGTGTGGTTTCAAAAGAGTGTATCTCTATCTTTACTTTAGCTAAAATATCTGTCACTTATGTATATATATATATATATATATATATATATATATATATAAATATATATACATACATACAGAGAGAAGCACACTCACAGGAACCAACAACCGACTCAATAACATTGTTAGCCTGTTCTATGGTGATTTACCACCTGGGGCAACCAGACGTGGACTCCTTGCTCAGTGTGCTTAGAGGAATATGGCTACACCTCACTGATGAGGCCTAATGAAGGTCGAAACGATCATCTGGGGTTGTTGTGTTACTTGTTCATAGAGGAATTGCCAGGTATTTCGGTGCTGGACTGACCGTAATAGGCAGGATCAGACTGATATACTACAGGAAAGCTCTACTCTGTGAAAAGCATTACTGGGCTAGAAAGAAGCTGCACCCAGGTGGTAAATCCCCATAGAACAGGCTAACAATGGTATTGAGCTGGTTGTTCGTTCCTGTGAGTGTGCTTCTCTCTTTATGTATATATATATATATATATATATATATATATATATATATATATATATATATATATATATATATATATATATATATATATATATAAATATACGGAACAAAATGCTTGCACTCACTGGTCTTTTTGTGAAAAACTTTTACTTAGAACAAAAGCTGTGACGTTTCGAGGACAATATCCCCTTCTTCAGACAACGCGTGTATCAAACAATAGTGACTTTATACAATGTTGCAAACAAACCCCTCCCCCCAATTAGAGCAAAAAACCGCCAAACTAGTAACCATGGTGACCAATGCGTCACATTATAAACAATCAAGTGTTGACATATTACTACAAAAATTATGTATAAGCCATCCTGGCTCTAAAATTAAAAGTGACTGCCCAAGTGATATATAGAGGAACTGTGAAACAATAGAAACTGAGGCGGATAGCACACAGAACAAAGCGGAATGATAGTGTACATTCAATCATTCAACTAACGCTTTCAGCCCCATACCGGTCAAACAAGGGGAGCATTAACTCAGAAAACTGGAGGATTTAGGCACTCACCAGGGGAAACACATCCCTGATCGTTACAGATCCATACCGCTGCAGCACCACACAACGCCGTGTACAGGACCCGGAACTAGCCAGGTCAGTCACGTGGGGGGCAATGAGCCAATCACAAGGATTGTGTACTGCTGCCATGGTGATTATAAATATGAATATATATATATATATATATATATATATATAATGTTATGCATTGTTGCTAACACTGATTCTATAGAGTAAATAAGACATATGCACTCTCCTGAATGCCCTCAATGCATATATATGGTTATTCTTCTACAAAGGATAACAAGAGAACAAAGTCAAATTTGTAATAAAAGTAATCCTGAAAGTTTTTTGTTTTTTTCGCTCTACCTGAATCATTAAAATTTAAATTTGACTTTACTGTCCTTTTAGTGTTGCATTTAACATTTTATGATCTAGATCAGACATCCTCAAACTTGGCCCTCCAGAGGTTTTGGAACTACATTTCCCATGATGCTTAGCCAGTATAAGTCCACAACAAGCAATTCATCATTTCTGGCATGGGATGTAGCACAGACACCTCAATCCAAATCATAGGTATCTGCAGAAATGTTTATGGGGTAGAGTTGCCCCAAACATAAAAATATCACTGGTAACGTGTGCAGAAGTTGCTTGTTGTATACATAAGCTGCACATCCTCAACTCAAGTCAGTGTTTATACTTCATATTAGGGTCAAATTTCCATGGGGGTCCATTTGTCCCCTCTTGTCCCCAGATACCCGTGCTCCTGTTCACCATTTGCAATAGATAAACAGACCAGCATTACATAACCGTGTCTTTAAAATACATAGGAAATAACCATTTACTGTTTATGGTATAAATGTCATTCCCTCAAAATATTTCAACTGTTTGTATTGAAATCCTTTTTCATTGGAGCTCCATTATCTATAAACTTGTATCCTGTGTATTTCATAGTGATTGCTATAATATCTACCATATATTCTCATACATGAATATTTGCTTAGCATTTAGTAAATCACAGGTTGTCAATTTTATTTGATAAAGTTCATCTCTGTCTGAGTGTAGTGACCTCTCAACATAATTATTTACGCTTGATTCATGGGTGTCCTAGGGGAAACATATTTAACAAATACTTTTCTTGTTAAATAAAAACAGTAGAAATCTAGATTTTCATATTTTAAAACATTATATGATATCCAGTAACATTTGTTTATACAGTACCTGTAAATGTACTCAATACCTGAATAAAACAGTAACAACTAATATAGGTTAGGAAATGTAAGGTACAGTTTGTTTGTTTTTTTTATCAAGGATTTGCCATATTTCCAGCCACCTGCAGGTTCATCTTTTTGACTTATGTTGTGGCCTTCAGGGCATTGTAAATCAATTTTTTTCAGGTTCAAATGGTGGCAGAAGGGTTATTCTTTATAGTACATGTAACAAAACATAAAATCAGCCAGGAAAAACACCTGGGGAGCTATATGTCATGCAACTGAAAGAGAAATTTTGCAACTAAGTTGACACTAAGAGGTTTAATTTTAGGGTTGCATCATTAGAGATGATGGATGAAAAAAATGTGCACTGATTTAGCAGCAGATCTGCCGGGCTTTAAAAAAATATTTTATAGCATGAAGTAATACTGCAATATACAAATGCCACCACACACACACACTTTAACACACACATGCACGCATACACTTTAACACACACAAACGCACAAACCCTTACACACAAACCCACACACACTAACATATAAACACTAACACACACACTAACATATAAACACTAACACACACACTAACATATAAACACTAACATATAAACACTAACACACACACTAACATATAAACACTAACACACACACTAACATATAAACACTAACACACACACACTAACATATAAACACTAACACACACACTAACATATAAACACTAACACACACACTAACATATAAACACTAACACACACACTAACATATAAACACTAACATATAAACACTAACACACACACTAACATATAAACACTAACATATAAACACTAACACACACACACTAACATATAAACACTAACACACACACACTAACATATAAACACTAACACACACACTAACATATAAACACTAACACACACACTAACATATAAACACTAACACACACACTAACATATAAACACTAACACGCACACTAACATATAAACACTAACACACACACTAACATATAAACACTAACATATAAACACTAACACACACACTAACATATAAACACTAACACACACACTAACATATAAACACTAACATATAAACACTAACACAAACACTAACATATAAACACTAACACACACACACTAACATATAAACACTAACACACACACTAACATATAAACACTAACACACACACTAACATATAAACACTAACACACACACACTAACATATAAACACTAACACACACACTAACATATAAACACTAACACACACACTAACATATAAACACTAACACACACACACTTAAAATTACATTAGAACCTTAGGGGAAGATACTTTTTAACAATATTTTTTTTAACCCAGATTTTATAAGAAATAGTAGATAAAATTAAAAGAAGGCAAAAATACATACTTTTTGATCCATATTTTTTAAATAAAAGCTACCTATTTAACCCAAGCAATAATAAGCCTGGATTATCTTTTTAGCCAAAATGTATTTACATACTGCACTGACAGTCACAATGTCCTCAGGAAAAATAGTTACAGGGAAAAACCATTTTAGTTCCGGGGGATTAAAACTCCTTTCTTCCATACCTAGCGTAATTGTACATTATAATGAAATTTACATTTGAATTTAAAAGTAACAAGTACAACTATATTTCAAAACTGTCAGCAGACCCATTGTAGACATTACAATGTGAATAAATTTACTGTATATCTATCTATAACTATCGCACATTTGCCACGGAAATTCAAAAGAATGCACTAATGAAAATTGGCAGTATTAATTTGTTTATTTTTTTTAGGAGCTTAATACTTACCTTAATACCTTAACACGCTCTTCGTGCTCTGGAGAGCACATTAATGTAAGTAGTGTAGCTACAGGTTAACTTTTCACCTGTAGCTTTAAAACATTTACATTAGTTTTAACGAAAACAAATGTAAATGTTTAACAAAAATGTGATTATCATTTAGATTTAAAGTAAATGAAAATCGAATAGTGCAGGCAAAGGATATGCAGGGAAAAAACGAATTTCCCTGCATATCCGAAACAAACATTTCGTCCAAAACGAAATTTTCTTCCCTGCAAATCTCATATATATATATAGAAACTTCTCAAAAGGAAGAGGCACTCACAGGTCTTAATGTGCAAAAAAGTACTTTTATTAGTTCATAGGTTCAGTCAACGTTTCGGTCCTCGCAGGGACCTTTGTCAAGACTGTTTTCTGTGTTCACAGTGTCTAGCAGTCAGCGGTGACTGAGTACTGGGTGGGATGCTTTAAACCAAGAAGATGGTGTACTTAGGTACTCTCATTATAGTACATTGGAAGTGTGTATAAAGCCAGAGAGGCTCATTCTAATATGCAGAGTTAAAGTAGGAATGTTTCTCTTTTCCGCCACAAATTGAGGACATGGAGGCTGAACCACTGTACAAAACTTTGGATAGTTTGCTATGTTGCTGAACTGGAAACATATGCAGCCCGTTGAACACAAACTGCAGATCATTTTAACCCCTTAATGACCACAGCACTTTTCCATTTTCTGTCCGTGTGGGACCAAGGCTATTTTTACATTTCTGCTGTGTTTGTGTTTAGCTGTAATTTTCCTCTTACTCATTTACTGTACCCACATATATTATATACCGTTTTTCTCGCCATTAAATAGACTTTCTAAAGATACCATTATTTTCATCATATCTTATAATTTACTATAAAAAAATTATAAAATATGAGGAAAAAATGGAAAAAACACACTTTTTCTAACTTTGACCCCCAAAATCTGTTACCCATCTACAACCACCAAAAAATACCCATGCTAAATAGTTTCTAAATTTTGTCCTGAGTTTAGAAATACCCAATGTTTACATCTTCTTTGCTTTTTTTGCAAGTTATAGGGCCATAAATACAAGTAGCACTTTGCTGTTTCCAAACCATTATTTTTCAAAATTAGCGCTAGTTACATTAGAACACTAATATCTTTCAGGAATCTCTGAATATCCATTGACATGTATATATTTTTTTTTAGTAGACATTCCAAAGTATTGATCTAGGCCCATTTTGGTATATTTCATGCCATCATTTCGCCGCCAAACGCGATTAAATACAAAAAATCGTTCACTTTTTCACTAATTTTTTCACAAACTTTTGGTTTCTCACTGAAATTATTTACAAACAGCTTGTGCAATTATGGCTTAAATGATTGTAAATGCTTCTCTGGGATCCCCTTTGTTCAGAAATAGCAGACATATATGGCTTTGGCATTGCTTTTTAGCAATTAGAAGGCTGCTAAATGCCACTGCGCACTACACGTGTATTATGCCCAGTAGTGAAGGGGTTAATTAGGGAGCATGTAGGGAGCTTTTAGAGGTAATTTTAGCTTTAGTGTAGTGTAGTACACAACCCCAAGTATTGATCTACGCCAGTTTTGGTATATTTCATCCGACCATTTCACCGCCAAATGCGATCAAATTAAAAAAAAAACGTTAAATTTTTCACAATTTTAGGTTTTTCACTGAAATCATTTACAGCTTGTGCAATTATGGCACAAATGGTTGTAAATGCTTCTCTGGGATCCCCTTTGTTCAGAAATAGCAGACATATATGACTTTGGCGTTGCTTTTTGGTAATTAGAAGGCCGCCAAATGCCGCTGCGCATCACGTGTGTATTATGGCTAGCAGTGATGGGGTTAATTATGTAGCTTGTAGGGAGCTTGCAGGGTTAATTTTAGCTTTAGTGTAGAGCTCAGCCTCCCACCTAAAACATCAGACCCCCTGATGCCTCCCAAACAGCTCTCTTCCCTCCCCCACCCCACAATTGTCCCCGCCATCTTAAGTACTGGCAGAAACTCTGCCAGTACTAAAATAAAAGCTATATTTTTTTGTTTTTGTTTTTTTTCTTAGCATATTTACATATGCTACTGTGTAGGATCCCCCCTTAGCCCCCAACCTCACTGATCCCCCACCAAACAGATCTCTAACCCTCCCCCTCTGCCTTAATGGGCGCCATCTTGGGTACTGGCAGCTGTCTGCCAGTACCCAGTTTAGTACAAAAAGTGTTGTTGTTTTTTATTTAATTTCCCTTTTCTGTAGTGTAGCTTCCCCCCCCCCCCCAGATCAACCCCCCACCCCTTCCAGATCCCTTAGATTATTTTATTTTATTTTAAAAAGTTTGGTTTTTTACTTTTATTCACACTTATTTTTCTGCAGTGTAGCGGTTCCCTCCCGCTCCCGCCCCGTGCACGCGCCCGCCCGCCGCCCGCCCGCCGCCCCCCCGTGCATGCGCGCGCTCCCGTGCACGCTCCCGCCCCTCCCGCCCCCGATCCCGCCCCCCTCCACTTCATTCGGCACATCGATGGCCGCCCACCCGCCTCCCAGACTTGCTCCCACCCACCAACGATACCGGCCACCGATGTCCGGTGCAGAGAGGGCCACAGTGTGGCTCTCTCTGCATCGGATGGCCAAGGGGGGTTATTGCAGGATGCCTCGATATCGAGGCATCACTGCAATAACCGGAAAGCAGCTGGAAGCGAGCAGGATCGCTTCCAGCTGCTTTCCAGACCAAGGACGTACGCCACACGTCCTCGGTCATTAAGTGTATTTTTTTGGAGGACGTGTGGCGTACGTCCTTGGTCGTTAAGGGGTTAAAAATGGTGGTTTGATGGCATCACAAGAGTAGCTAAACTGGGTGCTTATTCTTGGATGAAAAGAGGACCATTCTGGTTTATATCTAACACTCATCAATAGGGATACTTACCATGCTTCACTACCACTAACGGTTTGTACTGCATCCAAATATATTTTTGACAATGCTTTTGCATGCAGGAAGAAAAAATAACTAACCTGGGCATTTTTAAGGAACTGACAAAATTGTCTTGACAGAAATTAAAAAACTTTAAGGGACAGTCAACAATATATTTGTTATTGTTTAAAAGATAGATAATGCCTTTACTACCCATTTCCCAGCTTTGCACAACAAACGTTGTTATATTAATTTACTTTATAATATATAAAACTCTAAATTTCTGCCTGTTTCTAAGCCACTACAGACAGCCTCTTAACACATACATGTTTATTTGCTTTTTACAACAGGAGACTGCTAGTTCATGTGAGCCATATAGATAGCATTGTGCTAAAGCCCGTGTGTTGTGTCAGACGCTAATTGGCTAAAATGCAAGTCAATAGATAATAAATAAAAAGTCATGTGATCAGGGGGCTGTCAGAAGATGCTTAGATACAAGGTAATCACAGAGGTAAAAAGTATATTAATATAACTGTGCTGGTTATGCAAAACTGGGGAATGGGTAATAAAGGGATTATCTATCTTTTAAAACAATAATAATTCTATTGTAGACTGTCCCTTTAAGTGCAGATACGTCCAACAAATAGAGGATCTATAATAATCCTATACGTACTGATTAAAAAAAGCATGTAAATAAATGCTACAGAAAACAGAAGCACCAAAAAACACTTTGCTCCACCTGTTGCATATTTTCTGGTTTAAAGCTCTGAACCATAATGACTCAGTGCCAATCTTTTTATTCCCAGGAACTGTCTAATTAGTTTACTTTTTTATCTCTTGCTGCAGAGCCATTTCCTCGTTCTACTACTCTGCTTTCTTGCATATCCATTTAGACAGTCACCTCCCCCTTTTTAGTTATTGTTATTGTTTTTAATGTAAATAATATACAAGTTCATATATTAAAGGAACATAAATGTATAATATTAAAAATGTTCTAATAAGGGACTGTTTGAGATTCATTCAGTTAGTGACTAATGACATATATGAGAAGATCTTTGGGCCTGTACTCCCCTATGGTGTCATTAAAGTTGTGATAGGTTGAATCCTTCATATTAACAGAGATGAGATCAGCTAAGCAGAAGTTTGGCTATTTATCTTACTCACTACCACTCCATATATTGTGCTCTGTTTTACCATTCCATTCATGATCTTTGATAGCCAATTTGCTGTAGACCTACAGACTGATTGTAATTTAGGTATTGCAGAGTTGCTGGATTATCACGTTCATAATATACTTTTTATTCTTACTTTGTATATGAATCCTGTCCCTTTACAGCTGAATGTTTGTCGTTCATTTTTCAGTTTAAAAGTACATTTCTGTATATTCAGCCTCCCTAGCAACTTATCAAATGCCTAATATTTATAATTCAAGTTGCTGTATGTGCCGATCCAAAGCAGACTGGCTTATTTTTAAATAGGGGGACACCACCAACCAAATTTACTTGGAACTATCAATATCCTCACTACATGATATTGGGCAGACTATTGATTGAGAAGTTAATAAGGATTTGCACTTTTACAACCCCTAAGTTAATTAGAAAGAGATAAACTTGCTCTTATGCATGAACATTCTTATTCCATGATTCTAAGTGACTGCTGTGCTACATATATTCACCAAATTCTGTCAGCCTAGCTGCCCTTTGTCAGTTGTTACTTGTTAGTAATAATTGTTCCTTCATTGGGCTATTGAGTTTATGTTTTACTCCAGGCTTCCCCTAAATTTAAGGTTTATATATGATGGGGGTAAATTACGTATTGGTTTTTAATCTCTACTTTAAAAGTGGTAGTGTACAAGGTATGCCCCTTATATACTACTAAGTAATGTTCCAGCTTCTTGTATGTTAGTTTCATACAGCGAGATTACGAGTTTTGCGTTAGGAGCTATGTGGTGCTAATGAGCAGTTTTTTCTCACCTCTCACTTACCTGCAGTGCTGGAATTACGGGTTTTTACAAACCCGGCGTTAAAAGGCAAGAAGTGAGCGTAGAGCAAAATTTTGCTCCATACCACACTCCAATACCAGCGCTGCTTAAGTCAGCGGTGAGCTGGTCGTACGTGCTCATGCACGATTTCCCCATAGACATCAATGGGGAGAGCCGGGTGAGAAAAAGTCTAACACCTGCAAAAAAGCAGCGTAAATCTCAGTAACGCAGCCCCATTGATTCCTATGGGAAAACACATTTTATGTTTACACCTAACACCCTAACATGAACCCCGAGTCTAAACACCCCTAATCTTACACTTATTAACCCCTAATCTGCCGCCCCGACATCGCCGCCACCTACATTATTATTATTAACCCTTAGTCTGCCGCTCCTGACACCACCGCCACCTACATTATACTTATTAACCCCTAATCTGCTTCCCCAACATCGCCGACACCTACATTATATTTATTAACCCCTAATCTGCTGCCCCCAATGTCGCCGCAACCTACCTACACTTATTAACCCCTAATCTGCCGCCCCCAATGTCGCTGCCACTATATTAAATGTATTAACTCCTAAACCTAAGTCTAACCTAACACCCCCTAATTGAAATATAATTAAAATAAATCTAAATAAAATTACTATCATTAACTAAATTATTCCTCTTTAAAACTAAATACTTACCTATAAAATAAACCCTAAGACAGCTACATAATAACTAATAGTTACATTGTATCTAGCTTAGGGTTTATTTTTATTTTACAGGCAAGTTTGTATTTATTTTAACTAGGTAGAATAGTTATTAAATTGTTATTAACTATTTAATAACTACCTAGCTAAACTAAATACAAATTGACCTGTAAAATAAAACCTAACCTAAGTTACAATAACACCTAACACTACACTACAATTAAATAAATTAACTAAATTCAATACAATTAAATAAATTAAATTAAATTAGCTAAATTACAAAAAAACACTAAATTTCAGAAAATAAAAAACAAATTACAGATCTTTAAACTAATTACATCTAATCTAATAGCCCTATCAAAATAAAAAAGCCGCCCCAAAATAAAAAAAAACCCTAGCCTAAACTAAACTATCAATAGCCCTTAAAAGGGCCTTTTGCTGGGCATTGCCCCAAAGTAATCAGCTCTTTTACCTGTAAAAAAGAAATACAAACAGCCCCCACAATAGTAAAACCTGCCACCCACACAACCAACCCCCCAAATAAAATACTAACTAAAAAAACCTAAGCTCCCCATTGCTCTGAAAAGGGCATTTGGATGGGCATTGCCCTTAAAAAGGCATTTAGCTCTTTTGCAGGCCAAAAGCCCTAACCTAAAAAATAAACCCTCCCAATACACCCTTAAAAAAACACTAACCCCCGAAGATTCACTTACCGGGAGATACTACTATACTATACTTTAAAGGGACATTAAACACTTTGAGATGGTAATAAAAAAATTATAAATTGTTTATATAAAACAAACTCTACAATATACTAACATTATTTATTTTGTCCCCTTTACCTGTAATTCCATTCTGTTGGAAGTCCAGAACACTGTTATATTCCACACAGCCATTGGCTGCACACTCTAGTGGCCTATTTATAACTGTCCCTTATTGGCCACAGCAGAGAAGGTAACCTAAGTTACAACATGGCAGCTCCCATTGTTTTATAGACACTAAAACTTTACACTTATTTTGTCACTATTTAAACAGCTAATAAAACTTTAAAACACATCTACATGTTATTCTCACAATAATCTTTTCTCCAAATGCATCATTCTATCTAGATTTTTTTTTAGTGTTTTATATCCCTTTTTTTTCAATCTTTATTTAACATGCATTTTTGCTTACACAGAAACAAAGGTACGTGTGACAAAGTACAGATCATGACTTTTATATGCGATATTAAAATTATATCGTTCAAACAAAAAAATAAATTAAATTTTTTTTTAAAAAATAACATTTTAAGCAATAGTCATCCAATTAATCCGTTAAAAAAATACATTGTCAAGGCCGAAAACGGATCTTTTTTAAATCTAAATACAATCAAAACATAAATACACCTACATAAAAAAAAATAAAAAAAAAATAATGGGAGCCACTCCCAAAGTTATATCAGATTTGCCGCCAGTGTTGGAGGAAGAGAGTGGAAGTACGGAAACGGTTCAAAACCTGCAATAGTGTGTCTATTGGGAGGGATAATATAACTTTCTCCCATTTTTGGAGAAAGAGTTTTAGTTTATTATCTGTGTGAATTAGTGGATCTTGTTGTTCAACTGCCATTTGATATAACATGTTTTTAGTAAAGGCCACGATCGTTGGAGCTTTATGGTCTTTCCAAGTTCTTAAGATCCTTTGTCTTACGACTAAATTTGCTAAATTAATTAGCTGTGTTTTGAGGGCTACGTGGTATCGCAAGAAAAAACATTAGATGTATATCCAAATTAATTTTGATGGGGAGAAATCTATTTAGCCAGAATGTTACTTGTGACCAGAGTTTCTGAATTTTGGGACAAAGAAAGAAGGCATGTAAGAGGTCGGAAGCTGGTCTGTTACACCTAGAACAGACATTGTTGCCTGATGGATACCATTTATCCATCTTCTTAGGGGTGATGTATGATCTGTTTAATATTCTAATATATGCTTCTCTAAAAGAAATTCCTTTTGTAAATTTTGTTACATTTAAAAAGCTTTCACTGAAACAATTAAAATTTAGACTCGGACAATCTATGAACCATTGATTAAATAGACCTATCATTTTAACTCTGGCCTCCTGTGAAATTAGGAGGTTATATATACTGTAAATGAGATAGAGTGAGAGCCTGCTTTAAAGCGATTCACGAAAGCACCTAAGTTTCCATCGACCAAGGAGTACAATCTAGAATTCTATTTGAAGTAATATAATGTCGTACCTGTAGGTACGCAAATAAATATTTATGCTTTTTATTGAATTCTGACTTTAATTAATCAAATGACGACGATTTTAAGCTGAGGATCAATTAGCTGAGATATAAACTTAAGCCCCTTTTGTGACCATATTTTGAAGACTAAGGATTTGAGGGCGATATTTAATTTTACTTTATAAAATTCCACAGGTATTTGATCTGGGCCAGGAGCTTTACCATTCGCTGAATTGCGGATAGTCTGGATGACTTCCTCCAATGAAATATCTCTGCTCAATACTGACACCTGTTCTAGTGATAATTTTGGTAGATTGACTTTCCACCAAAAGCTATCTTTAGCCTCTAGATTGAGTGAATCAGCTGTATATAAATTCTGAAAAAATGTGTGAAAATGGGTCAAAATGTCCTTTGGTAAACTATAATTAATCCCCTAAACTGTAATTGATCCAATAAAGTAATTTTTTTTCCCTAGATTTAGCTATTTTTGCTAATACTTTAGCCAATTTCGGCGAGAAAATGTTATATATTGCATTATATGTAATATCTTTTTGTATTGTTTGTTGATTGAGGAAGATCTCCCCTTCATCTTTAGCTTTCTGATAGGCCGACCACTGTACTCTAGAAGGATTTTCTATATATTTTACATAGTTATTCTTAACTTGATTTGCTAGTTGAAGCTCTCTTTTAGTGATAATTATTTTTCTTTTAGACATATATGCAATGATTTCTCCTTTGGGAACCACCTTTGCCGACTCCCAAAATATTTCTGTTTTGGGCAAATATTCAATATATTGAATTCCCTCCATTTATGCGATAACCAGTTTTTTGTGACCATATTTTGAAGACTAAGGATTTGAGGGCGATATTTAATTGTGGATTGCCCACTATTGGCAGATATGGTGACATACCTTTGTCTACTTTTAAGAATTTGCAGACCTTGTTCCATGCTGTAAAAATATTAGTTATTGTGTAGTTAGGTATTCTCTTTTTCATGGGTGCATCTAAATTTGTATGCAGGAGAGCTTTTAGAGTATATGGGAAAACCAAGGCTTCTTCGACTGCCAAGTTGGTAATAAAGTATGACTCAGAAAGCCAATCTAAAGCAATCTTGCTTAATGTTGCCCAATTGTGAAACTTAATGTTAGGGAGGGCAAAGCCCCCATCCTTCCTAGAATGTGATAGTTTCTTAATCAATATACTGGGTTTTCTCTTGCCCCAGAGAAATCGCGAGCAATTAGAATTAAATCTCTTAATGTCATGGACCTTCAATAGTATAGGGATGTTTTGAAGAACAAATAATAATTTAGGAAAGAAAATCATTTTAATAAGGGAAATTCTAGCTGAAAGAGTCAACTGCATTCTAGACTAATTCCGAAATCTATGTCTGTGATTCCACTTTCGGTAACTGTTAATCTATTTGAAAATAATCTAATTTCATTTATAAAGGAGTTAAGATCTTTTTTCACACCTTCAAACTAAGGTGAGAAAATATCGGAAATTCGTTTAACAAGGGAATCGGTGTCAATCACCGTAGTTCTACGGTGAGGTCTATCTTCAGTACTTAGCTCAGAGCTACCAAAGCTATTTCTAATCTTCTTATCTCTAGGTTTTGGAGGCATCTTAGACAGAGCAGCTTTATTGGACACTAAGAATCTATCCATCAACTAACAGCCTATGAAATAACAGGGACAATAGAGGGGATAGTGGTAGAAAAGAAAAAATTGGTGCGTGAGTGGGTGTAAAGGTGACACTGTCATGGAATTACAGAAAATTATGTGAAAAATAATCAGTAAAATATGTGAGGGCGAGGCAATCACTACAAAGTATAAACAAAAATGTGTAAGAATGTTTTGATGAAGAAAGTGAGAATGATATGTGTGTGTGTGTGTAAAAAACAAGAAGATGTTCGGGGAACAAGTGTCCACAGTGCTAAAGTGTACTAGAATGTATATAGGTGTGGGAGTGTAATAATAAGAAAAAAAACAAAATTTATGCTTACCTGATAAATTTATTTCTCTTTTGGTGTATCCAGTCCACGGATCATCCATTACTTGTGGGATATTCTCCTTCCCAACAGGAAGCTGCAAGAGAATCACCCACAGCATAGCTGTCTATATAGCTCCTCCTCTAGCTGCCACTACCAGTCATTCGACCGAAGACAAGCAAGAGAAAGGAGAAACCATAGGGTGCAGGGGAAATTCTAGCTGAAAGAGTCAACTGCATTCTAGACTAATTCCGAAAAAGGAGAGAGCATTTTGCCACAAGGGCAGAAAATTTAGCCCATACCAATCAGGGTTTTTGGAGAGAAAGATACCTATGTGATATTTCATTTTTCGTTTCTAATTGAATAAAAGGATTTAGGCAGAGACTTTCTTTCTTTTCAACTACCCATAAAAGCTCTGACTTCTGGAGGTTAATTCTATATCCCAAAGACTTACCAAATTTGGTAATAATCTCTAATAAACTAGGCATGTTTATCTTGGTATTTCCCATGAAAAAGAGAATGTCGTCTGCATATAAAGCTAAGATATGTCTTTTTTCCCCAAGTGTGTTTCTGCATAGCACAGCTAGTGGTTCTAGAGCCAAATTAAAAAGAAGAGGCGAGAGAGGCAGCCTTGTTTAGTACCTTTATAGAGAGTTATGTTTGGAGAAAAAATCCTGTTTATGCTTAGTTGTGATATTGGATTTTGATATATTCTCCTTACTAAATTAGTAAACCAACCTGTAAACCCGACGTTTTCTAGGGTAGTGAATAAGTGATCCCAGGATATTCAGTCAAAGGCTTTGACTGCATCAATAGTAAGTAGTGAGAAATCTTCTTTGATATGGACCTTATTTCTAAGAAGGGATGTAAAATGCTCAATTAAAACCATAGCTAATCTTCTGGGAGGTTCTTCCTGACATAAACCCAGTTTGGTCTGGCTCTATTATTCCTCCAATGATAGGTTTTAGTCTTTTATAAATGTTTGCTATAATGTTTGTTAATAACTTGTAATCAATATTGAGCAGAGATATCAGTCGATAAGAGTCCATACAGTTAGAATCTTTAATCTTTTTTTTAAGAATAAGGGTTACATTTGAGGCAGTAAAATATCTTGAAGGTTTAATATCTTGAATAAAATAGTTGTTAAAGAGTTGAACAAGAAGAGGGGAGATTTGCTCCTCTAATACTTTATACAATTCCACAGGTATTTGATCTGGGCCAGGAGCTTTACCATTCGCTGAATTGCGGATAGTCTGGATGACTTCCTCCAATGAAATATCTCTGCTCAATACTGACACCTGTTCTAGTGATAATTTTGGTAGATTGACTTTCCACCAAAAGCTATCTTTAGCCTCTAGATTGAGTGAATCAGCTGTATATACATTCTGAAAAAATGTGTGAAAATGGGTCAAAATGTCCTTTGGTAAACTATAATTAATCCCCTAAACTGTAATTGATCCAATAAAGTAATTTTTTTCCCTAGATTTAGCTATTTTTGCTAATACTTTAGCCAATTTCGGCGAGAAAATGTTATATATTGCATTATATGTAATATCTTTTTGTATTGTTTGTTGATTGAGGAAGATCTCCCCTTCATTTTTAGCTTTCTGATAGGCCGACCACTGTACTCTAGAAGGATTTTCTATATATTTTACATAGTTATTCTTAACTTGATTTGCTAGTTGAAGCTCTCTTTTAGTGATAATTATTTTTCTTTTAGACATATATGCAATGATTTCTCCTTTGGGAACCACCTTTGCCGACTCCCAAAATATTTCTGTTTTGGGCAAATATTCAATATATTGAATTCCCTCCATTTATGCGATAACCAGTTTTTTGTGACCATATTTTGAAGACTAAGGATTTGAGGGCGATATTTAATTGTGGATTGCCCACTATTGGCAGATATGGTGACATACCTTTGTCTACTTTTAAGAATTTGCAGACCTTGTTCCATGCTGTAAAAATATTAGTTATTGTGTAGTTAGGTATTCTCTTTTTCATGGGTGCATCTAAATTTGTATGCAGGAGAGCTTTTAGAGTATATGGGAAAACCAAGGCTTCTTCGACTGCCAAGTTGGTAATAAAGTATGACTCAGAAAGCCAATCTAAAGCAATCTTGCTTAATGTTGCCCAATTGTGAAACTTAATGTTAGGGAGGGCAAAGCACCCATCCTTCCTAGAATGTGATAGTTTCTTAATCAATATACTGGGTTTTCTCTTGCCCCAGAGAAATCGCGAGCAATTAGAATTAAATCTCTTAATGTCATGGACCTTCAATAGTATAGGGACGTTTTGAAGAACAAATAATAATTTAGGAAATAAAATCATTTTAATAAGGGAAATTCTAGCTGAAAGAGTCAACTGCATTCTAGGCTAATTCCGAAAAAGGAGAGAGCATTTTGCCACAAGGGCAGAAAATTTAGCCCATACCAATCAGGGTTTTTGGAGAGAAAGATACCTATGTGATATTTCATTTTTCGTTTCAACTTGAATAAAAGGATTTAGGCAGAGACTTTCTTTCTTTTCAACTACCCATAAAAGCTCTGACTTCTGGAGGTTAATTCTATATCCCGAGAACTTACCAAATTTGGTAATAATCTCTAATAAACTAGGCATGTTTATCTTGGTATTTCCCATGAAAAAGAGAATGTCGTCT
Organism: Bombina bombina; assembly: GCF_027579735.1. Lineage (NCBI taxonomy): Eukaryota > Metazoa > Chordata > Amphibia > Anura > Bombinatoridae > Bombina > Bombina bombina. Next base: position 974,491,792 of record NC_069501.1, on the reverse strand, counting down.
GCATATAAAGCTAAGATATGTCTTTTTTCCCCAAGTGTGTTTCTGCATAGCACAGCTAGTGGTTCTAGAGCCAAATTAAAAAGAAGAGGCGAGAGAGGCAGCCTTGTTTAGTACCTTTATAGAGAGTTATGTTTGGAGAAAAAATCCTGTTTATGCTTAGTTGTGATATTGGATTTTGATATATTCTCCTTACGAAATTAGTAAACCAACCTGTAAACCCGACGTTTTCTAGGGTAGTGAATAAGTGATCCCAGGATATTCAGTCAAAGGCTTTGACTGCATCAATAGTAAGTAGCGAGAAATCTTCTTTGATATGGACCTTATTTCTAAGAAGGGATGTAAAATGCTCAATTAAAACCATAGCTAATCTTCTGGGAGGTTCTTCCTGACATAAACCCAGTTTGGTCTGGCTCTATTATTCCTCCAATGATAGGTTTTAGTCTTTTATAAATGTTTGCTATAATGTTTGTTAATAACTTGTAATCAATATTGAGCAGAGATATCAGTCGATAAGAGTCCATACAGTTAGAATCTTTAATCTTTTTTTTAAGAATAAGGGTTACATTTGAGGCAGTAAAATATCTTGAAGGTTTAATATCTTGAATAAAATAGTTGTTAAAGAGTTGAACAAGAAGAGGGGAGATTTGCTCCTCTAATACTTTATAAAATTCCACAGGTATTTGATCTGGGCCAGGAGCTTTACCATTCGCTGAATTGCGGATAGTCTGGATGACTTCCTCCAATGAAATATCTCTGCTCAATACTGACACCTGTTCAAGTGATAATTGTGGTAGATTGACTTTCCGCCAAAAGCTATCTTTAGCCTCTAGATTGAGTGAATCAGCTGTATATAAATTCTGAAAAAATGTGTGAAAATGGGTCAAAATGTCCTTTGGTAAACTATAATTAATCCCCTAAACTGTAATTGATCCAATAAAGTAAAATTTTTTTCCTAGATTTAGCTATTTTTGCTAATACTTTAGCCAATTTCGGCGAGAAAATGTTATATATTGCATTATATGTAATATCTTTTTGTATTGTTTGTTGATTGAGGAAGATCTCCCCTTCATTTTTAGCTTTCTGATAGGCCGACCACTGTACTCTAGAAGGATTTTCTATATATTTTACTTAGTTATTCTTAACTTGATTTGCTAGTTGAAGCTCTCTTTTAGTGATAATTATTTTTCTTTTAGACATATATGCAATGATTTCTCCTCTGGGAACCACCTTTGCCGACTCCCAAAATATTTCTGTTTTGGGCATATATTCAATATATTGAATTCCCTCCATTTATGCGATAACCAGTTTCTGAAATTTAGATTAGATTGCAGAAAGGAAGGAAAAAAACTTCCCAACTTGTCCCTTCCAGTTTGGAGCAGTTTGAATAGTAAGCGAGATGACAGCATGATCTGAGAAAAGCATGTCAGAGATTTTAGAGGAGACCTCAGCACCTAGTAATGATTCATGGATTAAAAACATGTCGATCCTTGAAAACGTTTTAAACGTCTTTGATTGGCATGAAAAGGATCTTTCGTCCGGATGCTGAAGTATCCATATGTCTTTGAGTTTTAAATTTTTAGCAAAGTTAGAGACCAATTTGGCCTCTTTTAAATATTTCTGTCTATTTAGAGTACTTAGCCAATCTAGATATGGGTTAAACACGCAATTAAAGTCTCCTCCCAAAATTAGTTTTGTATCTGAAAAAAACTATTAATCTGGCAAATAAATTTTCCAAAAAAGTGGGTTGGTATTCATTATGAGAATATAAATCGCATAAAGTAAAATAGGATCCCTGAATTTTTTATTTTCAGAATTAAGAACCTACCTTCGGGATCTTGAATCTGAGGAGCTATTTTAAAATCCAAATTGATCAAACAGGCCACCCTTCTCTTCCTCCCCACTGCCGGGGTGGAGATCACTTCACCTATCCATCCTATCCGCAATTTGTCTGCCTCCCGATTATTTAAATGGGTCTCTTGGAGAAACACAACGTCTGGGGTAAATTTTTTGAGGTGCTGGATGATTTTTTTTGTCTTAATTGGGGACAAATTCCCCCCCACAATCCATGAGAGGAACTTAAATAAGTTTTCATAATCGATTAAGAGCTAAGTTCATAAATTGGAGACTCTGGGAGAGGCAAGGGGGGAGAGAAAAAAAAACATTAACATACAATCCAGCAAATAGAATAGATGAAAAAAAACTTAACTCTTAGACCTCAGAACTGTCAATAAAGTGTTTAACTTTCTCTTCACTGTCTAAGATAACTGTTTTTGCATTATGAATAACTTTTAATTTAGTCGGGTGAATAATAGTAGCCTTATATCCTAGTTTGATTAGCTGCGAGCAGCGAGGGGCAAATATTTGTCTTTTAGTGGACGTTTCACTGGAAAAGTCCTGAAAGAACAGGACACAATTATGTTCAAAATCGAACGGCATATGTTAGCGATATAACGACAATGAATTCTGTTTGTCCTGAAATTTGAGGTACTTTACCATAATCGGTCTTTTAAGTACAGTTTGGTTATTTTTGATAGTGGGGGGCCTAATCTATGGACTCTTTCTATAATACATGGGAGAGCCTCCTCAGACACTCCCAGTGCTTGGGGCAGACGGACTGAGACCAGATGCATAAGATCTGCAAACTCAATTGTTTCTGGGATCCCCACTATTTTGAGGTTGTTTCTCCGTGATCTATCCTCTAATTCGTTTAAGCGAAGCTACAATATTTGAATCGTTTTTAGCTCATCTATGTCTGTGATTCCACTTTCGGTAACTGTTAATCTATTTGAAAATAAACTAATTTCATTTATAGAGGAGTTAAGATCTTTTTTCACACCTTCAAACTAAGGTGAGAAAATATCGGAAATTCGTTTAACAAGGGAATCGGTGTCAATCACCGTAGTTCTACGGTGAGGTCTATCTTCAGTACTTAGCTCAGAGCTACCAAAGCTATTTCTAATCTTCTTATCTCTAGGTTTTGGAGGCATCTTAGACAGAGCAGCTTTATTGGACACTAAGAATCTATCCATCAACTAACAGCCTATGAAATAACAGGGACAATAGAGGGGATAGTGGTAGAAAAGAAAAAATTGGTGCGTGAGTGGGTGTAAAGGTGACACTGTCATGGAATTACAGAAAATGATGTGAAAAATAATCAGTAAAATATGTGAGGGCGAGGCAATCACTACAAAGTATAAACAAAAATGTGTAAGAATGTTTTGATGAAGAAAGTGAGAATGATATGTGTGTGTGTGTGTAAAAAACAAGAAGATGTTCGGGGAACAAGTGTCCACAGTGCTAAAGTGTACTAGAATGTATATAGGTGTGGGAGTGTAATAATAAGAAAAAAAACAAAATTTATGCTTACCTGATAAATTTATTTCTCTTGTGGTGTATCCAGTCCACGGATCATCCATTACTTGTGGGATATTCTCCTTCCCAACAGGAAGCTGCAAGAGAATCACCCACAGCAGAGCTGTCTATATAGCTCCTCCTCTAACTGCCACTACCAGTCATTCGACCGAAGACAAGCAAGAGAAAGGAGAAACCATAGGGTGCAGTGGTGACTGTAGTTTAAAAATAAAACACACCTGCCTTAAAATGACAAGGCGGGCCGTGGACTGGATACACCACAAGAGAAATAAATTTATCAGGTAAGCATAAATTTAGTTTTCTCTTGTAAGGTGTATCCAGTCCACGGATCATCCATTACTTGTGGGATACCAATACCAAAGCTATAGGACACGGATGAAGGGAGGGACAAGGCAGGTGCTTAAACTAAATAGCCTCCGAAGAAGCAAAAGTATCAAATTTATAGAATTTTGAAAAAGTATGAAGCGAAGACCAAGTCGCCGTCTTACAAATCTGTTCAACAGAAGCCTCATTCTTAAAAGCCCATGTGGAAGCTACCGCTCTAGTAGAATGAGCTGTAATCCTTTCAGGAGGCTGCTGGCCAGCAGTCTCATAAGCTAAGCGTATTACACTCCTTAGCCAAAAAGAAAGAGAAGTTGCCGAAGCCTTTTGGCCTCTCCTCTGTCCAGAGTAGACAACAAACAATGCAGATGTTTGACGAAAATCTTTAGTAGCTTGTAAATAAAACTTTAAAGCATGAACCACGTCAAGATTGTGTAAAAGACGTTCCTTCTTTGAAGAAGGATTAGGACACAGTGACGGTACAACAATCTCCTGATTGATATTTTTATTAGATACCACCTTAGGTAGAAAACCAGGTTTGGTACGTAACACTACCTTATCGGAATGAAAAATGAGATAAGGAGAATCACATTGTAAAGCAGATAACTCCGAAACTCTTCGAGCCAAGGAGATAGCTACTAAAAACAAAACTTTCCAATAAAAGAGCTTAATATCTATGGAATGCAAAGGTTCAAACGGAACCCCTTGAAGAACCTTAAGAACTAAATTTAAACTCCAAGGCGGAGCAACAGGTTTAAACACAGGCTTAATTCTGACTAAAGCCTGACAAAACGCCTGCACGTCTGGAACCTCAGCCAGACGTTTGTGCAAAAGAATAGACAGAGCAGAAATCTGTCTCTTTAAGGAACTTGCTGACAAACCCTTCTCCAATCCATCTTGGAGAAAAGATAATATCTTAGGAATCCTGACCTTACTCCATGAGTAACCCTTGGATTCACACCAATGAAGATATTTACACCATATCTTATTAAGGTATCAATGACAGACTCGGAGAAACCACGCTTTGCTAAAATCAAGCGTTCAATCTCCAAGCAGTCAGCCACAGAGAAATTAGATTTGCATGGTTGAAAGGACCCTGAAGTAGAAGGTCCTGCCTCAGAGGCAGAGTCCATGGTGGAAAGGATGACATGTCCACCAGATCTGCATACCAAGTCCTGCGTGGCCACGCAGGTGCTATCAAAATCACTGATGCTCTCTCCTGCTTGACCTTGGCAATCAGACGAGGGAGCAGAGGAAACGGTGGAAACACATAAGCCAGGTTGAAGGACCAAGGCGCTGCTAGAGCATCTATCAGCGCTGCCTTAGGATCCCTGGACCTGGATCCGTAACAAGGAAGCTTGGCGTTCTGGCGAGATGCCATGAGATCCAGTTCTGGTTTGCCCCAACATTGAATCAACTGTGCAAACACCTCCGGATGGAGCTCCCACTCCCCCGGATGAAAAGTCTGTCGACTTAGAAAATCCGCCTCCCAGTTCTTTACTCCTGGGATATGGATAGCTGATATGTGGCAAGAGTGAATCTCTGCCCAACGAATTATCTTTGAAACCTCCAACATCGCTAGGGAACTCCTTATTCCCCCTTGATGGTTGATGTAAGCTACAGTCGTGATGTTGTCCGACTGAAATCTGATGAACCTCACTGCCGCTAGCTGAGGCCAAGCCTGAAGAGCATTGAATATCGCTCTTAGTTCCAGAATGTTTATCGGAAGGAGAGCCTCCTCCTGAGTCCATGACCCCTGAGCCTTCAGAGAGTTCCAGACTGCCCCCCAGCCCAGAAGGCTGGCATCTGTTGTTACTATCGTCCAATCTGGCCTGCGGAAGGTCATACCTTTGGACAGATGGACTTGAGATAGCCACCAGAGAAGAGAATCCCTGGTCTCTTGATCCAGATTTAGTAGAGGGGACAAATCTGTGTAATCCCCATTCCACTGACTGAGCATGCAGAGTTGCAGCGGTCTGAGATGTAGGCGGGCCAACGGCACTATTTCCATTGCCGCTACCATTAAGCCAATTACTTCCATACACTGAGCCACCGAAGGGCGAGAAGTAGAATAAAGAACATGTCAGGAATTTAGAAGTTTTGACAACCTGGCCTCTGTCGGGTAAATCCTCATTTCTACAGAATCTATCAGAGTTCCCAGGAAGGAAACTCTTGTGAGAGGGGATAGAGAACTCTTCTTTTCATTCACTTTCCACCCATGAGACCTCAGGAATGCCAGAACAATGTCAGTATGGGACTTGGCAATTTGGAAATTCGATGCCTGTATCAGAATGTCGTCTAAGAGGCTACTGCTATGCCCCGCGGCCTTAGGACCACCAGAAGTGACCCCAGAACCTTCGTAAAGATTCTTGGTGCCATAGCTAACTCAAAGGGAAGAGCCACAAACTGGTAATGCCTGTCTAGGAAGGCGAACCTGAGAAACCGATGATGATCTTTGTGTATCGGAATGTGAAGCTAAGCATCCTTTAAGTCCACGGTAGTCATGTATTGACCCTCCTGGATCATAGGTAGGATGGTTCGAATAGTCTCCATTTTGAAAGATGGGACCCTGAGAAATTTGTTTAGGATCTTGAGATCTAAGATTGGTCTGAAGGTTCCCTCTTTCTTGGGAACCACAAATAGATTTGAATAGAATCCTTGCCCCTGTTCCTCCTTTGGAACTGGGTGGATCACTCCCATAACTAGGAGGTCTTGAACACAATGTAAGAATGCCTCTCTCTTTATCTGATCTGCAGATAATTGTGAAAGGTGAAATCTTCCTTTTGGGGAAGAAGCTTTGAAGTTCAAAAGATATCCCTGGGACACAATTTCCAACGCCCAGGGATCTTGGACGTCTCTTGCCCAAGCCTGGGAGAAGAGAGAAAGTCTGCCCCCTACTAGATCCGTTACCGGATCGGGGGCCAATCTTTCATGCTGTCTTAGAGGCAGAAACAGGCTTCTTGGCCTGTTTACCTTTGTTCCAAGACTGGTTAGGTCTCCAGACCGGCTTGGACTGGGAAAAATTTCCTTCTTGTTTTGTATTAGAGGAAGATGATGCCGCACTCGTCTTAAAGTTTCGAAAGGCACGAAAATTAGTTTGTTTGGTCCTTAATTTGTTAGACCTATCCTGAGGAAGGGCATGACCTTTTCCTCCAGTAATATCAGAAATGATCTCCTTCAGTCCAGGCCCGAATAGGGTCTGCCCCTTGAAGGGAATATTGAGAAGCTTAGACTTTGAAGTAACGTCAGCTGACCAGGATTTAAGCCATAGCGCCCTACGCGCCTGAATAGCAAAACCTGAGTTCTTAGCCGTTAGTTTATTTAAATGAACAACGGTGTCAGAAACAATTGAATTGGTTAGCTTAAGCGCTTTAAGCTTGTCAAGTATATCATCCAATGGAGTTTCTACCTGTAAGGCCTCTTCCAGAGACTCAAACCAGAAGGCCGCAGCAGCAGTGACTGGGGCAATGCATGCAAGAGGCTGGAGAATAAAACCTTGTTGAATAAACATTTTCTTAAGGTAACCCTCTAACTTTTTATCCATTGGATCTAGGAAAGCACAACTGTCCTCGACGGGGATAGTTGTACACTTAGCTAGGGTAGAAACTGCTCCCTCCACCTTAGGGACCGTTTGCCATAAGTCCCGTGTAGCGGCATCTATTGGAAACATTTTCTTAAAAATAGGAGGGGGAGAGAACGGTACACCTGGTCTATCCCATTCCTTAGTAATAATTTCTGAAAACCTTTTAGGTATTGGAAAAACATCAGTGTAAACAGGCACTGCATAGTATTTATCCAATCTACATAATTTCTCTGGCACTATAATGGTGTCACAGTCATCCAGAGTAGCTAAAACCTCCCTGAGCAACACGCGGAGGTGTTCAAGCTTAAATTTAAATGTTGACATATCAGAATGAGGTTGAAGCATCTTCCCTGAGTCAGAAAAATCACCCACAGAAAGAAGCTCTCCTGCCTCAGCTTCTGCATATTGTGAGGGGATATCAGACATAGCTACTAAAGCATCAGAGTGCTCTGTATTTTTTCTAGCCCCAGAGCTGTCTCGCTTTCCTTGTAACCCTGGTAGTTTGGACAATACCGCTGTAAGGGTATGATCCATAACTGCCGCCATGTCTTGTAAAGTAAACGCCATGGGCGCGCTAGATGTACTTGGCGCCTCTTGAGCGGGAGTCCCTTGAGCGGGAGTCAAAGGTTCTGACACGTGGGGCGAGTTAGTCGGCATATCTTCCCCCTTGTCAGTTTCCTCTGGTGATAAATCTTTTAAAGAGAGAATATGATCTTTATAACTTAAAGTAAAATCAGTACATTTGGTACACATTCTAAGAGGGGGTTCCACAATGGCTTCTAAACATAATGAACAAGGAGTTTCCTCTATGTCAGACATGTTTAAACAGACTAGCAATGAGACCAGCAAGCTTGGAAAACACTTTGATAAATGTAAACAAGCAAAAAATAAAAACGGTACTGTGCCTTTAAGAGAAACAAATTTTGTCAGAAATTGAAAAACAGTGATAAAAAGCAGTAAATCTTACGAAATTGTTACAGTGTTTATAATAGGCTAACAGAGCATTGCACCCACTTGCAAATGGATGATTAACCCCTTAGTTTCAAAACCGGATCAAAAAACGATATAAACTTTTTTCAACAGTCACAACAAACTGCCACAGCTCTGCTGTGGCCCTACCTGCCCATATAACGACTTTGAAAGGCACAAAAACCCTTTAGAGAGGTCCTAAGTGTTCAGGGGACTCCTTCAGGGAAACTGGATGTCTCAAGCTGCAAAATCTAATGCGCATTTAGGCGCGAAAATAGGCCCCTCCCAACCTGTATTCACAGTGAGAGGGCCTAACAAAACTATCCCTAGGCAAAATCTAGCCAGCCATGTGGAAAAAACTGGGCCCCAATAAAGTTTTATCACCAATATGTATAAAAAAACGTTTAAATACTTCCAGCAAACTTTTTTTTTTTCAGTAATGTGAGAAAGTAATAAGAATATTACCTTTTACAGCAAGCATGATACTAGTCGTTATTAAATCACTGTAATCAGGCTTACCTTAAATAAATCCGGTATTAACAGCATTTTCTAGCATATTCATTTCTCTAGAAACATTTAAACTGCACATACCTCATAGCAGGAGACCCTGCACGCCATTCCCCCAGCTGAAGTTACCTCTCTCTTCATTTATGTGTGAGAACAGCAATGGATCTTAGTTACAACCTGCTAAGATCATCAAAGACCACAGGCAGAATCTTCTTCTACTTTCTGCCTGAGGCTAAAATAGTACAACTCCGGTACCATTTGAAAATAACAAACTTTTGATTGAAGATAAACTAAATAAAAACACCACATCTCTCTAGCTACTTCCTTTCTTGTCGAGAGCTGCAAGAGAATGACTGGGAGTGGCAGTTAGAGGAGGAGCTATATAGACAGCTCTGCTGTGGGTGATCCTCTTGCAGCTTCCTGTTGGGAAGGAGAATATCCCACAAGTAATGGATGATCCGTGGACTGGATATACCTTACAAGAGAAAAAACCCTCTATTAGTCCTCAAACACAACTTAATTTATGTTTAAATCGTTTTTATTTCAAAATTTTGATGATACATATACAAAGAAAAAGCAACATAATGGTCGACAAGTAGGTTATGCAAACATCATTTCTCTTATTAACACTCTGTGACCGCATATATTCTTATCAGTATTGTACATCAATTGCAATCAGTTAGTCCCCTTCTTATTTACCTAGTGGCAAATTTGCCCACTCTTTATGGGTTTCTAGTTTACACATAGGGGAGTCAAGGACCGCATAAATTTGTCATTTGATGAGTCATCTTCCTTGTACTTGTCAAAACCAAACCCTTAACTAAGAGCTTAGTATTAATATTTAACTGAATGAATATAAAATAAACTAATAAAAAGAATAAGTAATAAAAATAAAATAAAAACTTTACCCTAGGCTGTTACTCCACAACCCAGGGAGAGAAGATAAAAATGAGACACCGAAACCACCCCATTCTCTCTATGACATTGGAGAGAAGAGGTATCATTCACTACTCCCATCGACTTCTTGTTATCTTAGAATCTCTTAAGTATCCAATGTAACCTCATTCTGTCATATTATTCTTTTGTATCTAGAATTTTAGCTGCTGAGTTATACATCTGGTATATCAAAAATCCTATTTAAAATCTCTGTCCACGTCGGTGCATTTGTCTTCCAATACTTTGCGATGCAGACTCTTGTTACCGTACATAGTATTCTTATAAAAGTATTTATATGTTTGTTGTATTTACGTATTGGTTCATGCAAAAGGGATTGATGAATAGTCAACTTTATCTGTTCATCTAGTAATTCACGAAGTAAGGATGACAATTTATCCCAAATTGGCTTAATTTAATCACACTCCCACCACATATGACAGTAGGAGCCTACGGCCCCACATCCTCTGTACCATAGTCCTTAAGGGTGTGAGATACCATCTGAACATGGTTTTAATTGTGTTTTCCCTCAAATCTGCACTCAATAACCCCTTACATGCTGAACCAAAAATGTTGTCCCAAACTTTTTTCTCTTTAGTAGTTCCTAGGTCCTGTTCCTACTTCAATATTAATGTTGATTTGGATTCTAGGTCTAATGATTGGATTGCGGTGTATAGCCTAGAGATGGATTGTTTGGGTCTATGGGGAGCCCTCAAAACCAACTTTATTATGGTGTTTCTGGGGTGATGGGGAGCTTTTTATATAAGGTTGGATAGTTAAGTTAAGCTGAAGGTATTGATACCAATGTAACTTTATTGGTTTTATGACACTGTATCTCTGTAAAAGTTATCAGTTTCCTGTTCTCCAACACATCTGCCACCCTGTAAAGCCCTTTATTGGCCCATTTGTCAACTATTATCTGTGTATCTTTAGGAAAGAGGTAGCGTGTGGTAAAAGAGATTGTGATTTGGTCCCAAAGGTCAATGCATATGTAGCGTCTTCTGAGGCAGATAGTTTAGTTTTCCCTATTTGTTTGTCCCTGAAGGATTTGTGCCATAAGATTTTGTCTGGGTTATTGGGCCCCAATATATTAGCCTTCATGTAAGTCCATAGGACCTTCCTGGAGTTTCCCCCCAGTAAAATAGTTTGAGCCAGTCTCACTGCTTTGTAGTATTCTAAAAGATTTTGAGCCCCCCCCCCCCCCAATTTTTTATGTCTAGTTATGATATTTGTGGGTATTCTTGCCATTTTTTCCCCCTGATAAAAACCACTAATTCTGACTGTAGAGTAGCTAGCTCTGGTTTAGGTATTTTAATAGGAAGGGCGCTAAACAGGTATAGTAGCCTAAGAAGCACATTCATCTTCACAGCTGCCAGTCTACCTAACCATGAAAAGTTGAATGTTCTCCATTTATTTATATCTTTCCTGATTTCTTTGTATATAGGCACATGATTGTATTTATATAATTGTTCAGGTTGTGTTGTAAGAGATATCCCTAAATACTTGATAGATTGTGTAGCCCATTTTAAGTCAAAGTTAGTTTCTATAATCTTTTTAGTGTGTTGTGGCAAGTTCGGGGGCATCGCTTCACATTTATCCAGGTTTACCTTATATCCTGAAATCTCAGCATACTCTTCTAATAATTTATAAAGGATGGGTAAAGAGACGAGAGGTTTCGTCAAATTAAGCAGTATGTTGTTGGCGAAGAGTGTTAGTTTATTTTCATGGTTCATTATCTCCACACCGACACATCTGGGGATGTCCTAATTTTAGCTGCCAGTGGTTCGATACAAAGTGCAAAAATGAGAGGGGATAGAGGACACCCCTGCCTAGTACCATTTAGTATGGGAAAGTTTTTTGATCTATATGCTGACATTGAAACATAAGCCGAAGGCGTAGAATAAATTACTTGTATGGCTTTAAGGAAGGACACCTCATAACCCATATGAACCAGGACCATTTTCTTAAATCCCCAATCTATTCTATCGAAGGCCTTCTCTGCATCCAGAGATAGAAGAAGAGAAGGCACCCGCTTCCCACCCAAAAATTCAGGTCAATCATCCTGGGCTTCCCTGTCCTTAATGAATCCCACTTGATCTGGGTATATCAATGAGGGCATTATATGTTTCAATCTATAGGCTAGTATTTTGGTGAGAATCTTTAGGTCCTGGTTAATCAGTGTGATGGGACGGTAATTGGGGCATTGTCTAGGGTCCCTTCCAAGCTTTTGGATCACTATTATTTTAGCTTGTAGCATTTCAGAGGGAATAATTTGAGCTTCTAAGATATGACTACAGAAATCTGTAAGGTGGGGTGCTAATGTATCTTTAAATGCTTTGTAATATTTGCTAGCAAAACCATCCAGCCCCGCCGCCTTCCCTGACTTGAGATCTGTTATCACTGTTTAAACTTCTGTCATTGTTATTGGAGCATTAAGTGATTCAATCTGTTCACTAGAAAGAAATTGTAATTTTGCCTCTTCTAAAAAATGTGTAGTTTTTATGTCCAAACCTGGGGCGGGTTTGACCTTTTTCCCGTTGTATAATTTCCCATAAAAATCAGCGAACGCATCTACTACTTGTTGTGGATGTGTGGACAAGGTGCCGTTGGGGAGAAAAATAGCTAAGATACTAGATAGCCTACACCTTTCTCGTAGTTTGTGCTCTAGATATCTATCGGGTTTATTTGCATAAATATAATATTGGGTCTTCAGTTTCTGAATTGCTTTTAATGACTGCATATTTAATAAGCTTATGTCTTTTAGTTTCTAAAGAGGCTAAAACGGTGAGCTTTTGTGTAAGTTTGTGCAGATTCTACAGTTTCCCAATTTCTTTGTTTAGTTGTGCTATATAAGTTTTATGTTGTTTATTTTGGTATGACTTACTTTGTATAAGTATTCCTCTTATGTATGTTTTGTGTGCAGCTCATGAAGATATCAGGTTGATGGAAGACCCTGTATTGTGGGACCAGTATTCGGTCAATAAGTTTGTAAATTTGTCTAGTCTCAGTGGATCCTTAAGATGTAAAGGGTCAAAGGTCCATGTTTTGATCCTCTGTTCAAAACATCTGATCACCCCATCTAAATGAATGGATAAAATTGAGTGGTCTGACCACACACAGGCATGGATCGCTGAGGATCTGATTACTGGTTATAGAATCCTACTTAAAAAAATATAGTCTATTCTGGTATAGCTTTTATGGGCTGATGAGTAAAAAGTGGTGTCTGAGGTGTTTCTGTAGAGGGTAAACCAGGTATCAATCAGATTGTGCGGGGCTAGGTGTTATAAGATGTTACCTACCACTCTGTTATGTCTCTGTTCTTTTGAATTAAGTTTGGTAGTGGCCTCTGTTTTTTTTTCTCATAGTAATATTAAAGTCCCCAGCCAATATGATTTTATATTGGGACCAATTGGTCAGTAAGTTTGTGATATTGCGAAAGAATAAATGTTGATTGTCATTGGGAGCATATATGTTGCACAAAATAATGTCTGAGTCTGAGATTTGGCCTTTTACTAGCAAGTACCTGCCTTCTTTGTCCGCTATGGTCCACTCGTGTTTAAATTCTAATGAAGAGTGAATCAGAATCGAGACTCCTCTCTTCCTACTATCTGTCGTTGCATGATAATGTTGTGTCTAATTTCTTGACCAAAACTTCGGAATTTGTGTTTTAGTGAAATGGGTCTCCTGTAGGAATATTATATTGGCCCCCAAACTCCTGTATTGAGTCATGGATGTGCGGCATTTAACGTCTGTGTTTAACCCTCTCACATTATGTGAGACCAGGTGGATATGTTGTGTCATGGATTAAGTGTATAGGAGTCAGTCTGTGAAATCCTACTGCAGGTGGATATTGTCTGACTTACCAGCCTGTATACATAACAGCTTTTCCCCAAATAGAGGTGAGTATGGTGACTCTTTGAATTAGGAGTATGGTCTCTGTATCTCTATAACACTTAAAATAAGAAAAACAAAAAGTTCATAACATAATTAACAGAAGAAAATAACATTTTATCCCACTGAAGGGATGTAACTTTAGTAGATTTAAAGGGACATGAAACCCACATTTTTTCTTTCATGATTTAGAAAGAGCATACAATTATAAACAACTTTCTAATTTACTTCTATTATCTATTTTGCTTCATTCTCTTGATATTCTTTGCTGAAAAGCATATCTAGATATGCTTAGTAGCTGCTGATTGGTAGCTGCACATAGATGCCTCCTGTGATTGGTTCACTGTGTGCATTGCTATTTCTTCATTAAAGTACAGCTAAAGAATAAAGCAAATTAGGTAATAGAAGTAAATTGGAATGTTGTTTTAAATTATATTCTCTACCTTAATCATGAAAGAAAATGTTTGGGTATAGTGTCCCTTTAACAGCATCTACTTAATTTGACATAGGGCTGCCTACGTTTATAATTACATAAGTAAACATTCAAAATCAGCAAACAATTGTGTTTTCAGTAGGCCTAAAAACAAGATCATATCTAAGAACAGTAAAGCCTAGCAACCTGTCTCTGGCGAGGCTCTGCCAACTGAGCCAAGTAGAAGACCTGTCTGGAGATAAAATTTCTCCTAGTAGTAAACCATTGTTTGGTTTCATATCAGATTAGGATGTCTTTAAAGACCCTCATGGACAATCGTAACCTGATTAGCTCCCTCCACCGTATCTCACTTCTTGGTTCTCTTACGGTTCACTCTTAACCATTTTGAGGGATTCGGGGCATTGGAGGTCGATGGCGTGGGCTCTTCTGTGTGAATAATTGGGGGGTCGAGGTTCAGTAATTTGCATGTTGCCGATATTTCTTCCACTTCTCTCAAGGTGATAGTTCTATTGTCTTTCAAAATGTGAAGGGTGAATGGAAACCCCCATTTATATTTTATTTGATGTTTTCTCAGGGTTGCTGTCAGCGGTCGATGCATGCTTCTCCTCTGGAGTGTTCTCGTGCTCAGATCTTGGAAGAATTGTATTATAGTACCTTGATGCTTGAAAGTGGGGTTATTTCTGGAGGCTTGTAAGATTTTCTCCTTATCCTGGAAGAATGTGAATTTGATGATAACATCTCTGGGAGTGGAGTCCCCCTTGGGTTTTGCCCTTAAAGCTCTATGAGCTCTTTCTAATTCATATTCTAAGTCCTCTTTATCTCCCCTGATATTTTTGAAGAGCTGTTGTAGATATGGTTTAAGTTCCATATTGTTGATTGTCTCTGGAACCCCCTTGAGTCTTATATTATTTCGTTGACTTCTGTTCTCCAGGTCATCAACTTTGTCTTGTATTTCTAAAAAAGCTTGTTGTTGTGTTGATAGGGTCTGAGAGACAGATGAGAGTTCTTCTGTAACAGTCTCCTTGTCTTCCTCCAGTATTTCTAGTCTTCCTCCAAGGTCAGCTATGTCCGAGCTTATCTCAGTAAGGCTGGATGTAACCGATTTGTGCATTGTGTCCATCTTTTCCAAAAGCCTCTCAAAATTTGAGGCTATGTCCTGTTTGGATACTAGTTCATGCATGTCAGCTTTTGTAACTGGAACTAGATCTTCGTCCTGTGTGTGGAGCACTTGTTCTGTTTCAAGATCCTCCTCAACTTCCATTTCTGGTGACTCTGGGTTTTTTGGAATTTTTAGGAAGTTTGAAAAAATTGCTTACTGTTGCCATTTTATTAGGTTTGTCTACCCTAACAGGTCGTCTGAGAGACATCTTAGTGTATCAGGGTATTTGTGACTTTCACTCCAGATGATAGAAATTACAGTTCCTGTCTCTAAAGAATCGCAGTTCTGAAAACGTAGTGGGGGATTATTCTGTGACTTGCCCCTGGTACTAAGAAATGTCCTGCTTAAATGGTCTATTTGGTTGCCTTCACTCCCCTCAGAATTCGATGCAAAAATGTTGCTGTATAGATGAGGTAGTTGCCCCCCACTCTATTCACTGTGTTAATCCCTGCAGTTCATTACCTAGGTTTATTGTGCATAGTAGAAGGAAACCAGGCTCACTGAGTCTCTATCAGACCCCAATCACCTCCTGAGCTGTGGAGCTTTGTTTTCCCAGCTTTATATTGTGTATCTTTTAGCTCTATGAGCTTCTATTCTAATTAATACGACAGTCTGTGGCCTTTGTTGTTTGTACTGATCCGCAGACCTATCTCATAATGCTATGTTGCGGTGTGCAGGTATGCTTTAAGTCTGTGGTGTCTCACGGTTTATATCTTGTGTATAATAAATACCATAGCCAGGTTTGCTTCCACCTTTTGTCCTTTCCGCTTTGTTTCCCAGCTGCACCTCTTGTCTTGATGGCTATGCCTGCTTCGCCGCCACCAGGGTCCATGGCTTAGGCCTTGCGTATTTCTGCATAGATGTCGAATTCTCAGTGTTACAGCATCAACAGAGCCGAAAAATCTTAGTCTGCGCTCTCTCCTTGCCTCATCATCTTCCAGTGTGCGTGTTAGGTGAACATGAAGTCCTGTTTTTTCCTTCTCTTTTCTAGACCAATATTGATAGAGCTATTATTAACTGCACAATCTTCAGGCAACGTCTTAGTTTAATGTGATGTAAACCACGTATAGGCACACTGCAAAAGCTCCTTTCGAAATGTTGGAAAATTTAGAAAAAGAGAGTGTAATAGTACTTATCTGTACTTGTGCAACGTCTTAGACCATATATTTGCCTTGGCGTCATAGATTTCATCTGTTCAGCTTGCCCCACATATGCTTCTCAGCGTCCTTAGCCACAGCTCCTTAGATTGAGAGCAGTAAACAGCTACAATTCTCCTATCCCGACCGCAAGAGACCAGGCAGAGCAGTGAGACCCGCTTCCCTGAATCTCATGGCACTTCTTTCCTTGGAGGCCATTTACCGGTGGTGATGTAGAGCAGAAAAAAAAAAGAAGTTGGAAAGACCAGACGCTCTGCTCGGTTGGTGTCTGCACAGCTTTTAATTTTCTGCAGCGTTAATGTTGCCACCTCCTGAGCTTGTGAGGAAAATTAGTTAAAATATACACTTTATTTAACAAATATGCAAAGACAAACAATTATATCTATAATTGGATCAGATAGGTATAGGTGGGAAATCACCATCCACTTATCTATAATCATGCGTAACTGATCCAACAGATTAATAAAAACATTTAAAAAGGACTATGTATCCTAAGGTAAATGAACGTGAATAAGAGCAAAATGAGCTATAGTGAATACAGGGATAGATTCAATCACACAAATCTCACAGACTATGCGCTCAAAGGCGTCCTCCTGCCTACGTACTGCTGGGATTAAACCCAGTCAGCCGATTGCTAAATAAATTCCCTAACACTTAAAGTCACACACATAACAGGGGTTCACTCTGTTAAACTGCATATTAGCAGCATTATATTGTTACAGAATATGCTCAAATAAGCTTTAAAAGGCTTGTATAATAAACGTATAGATACAATGTGTCAACAGTTATCACTGTCTGACACCCACATTAGAAAGCATTTAGTTTGTATCTACAGTGTTTCTTGTTCAATAGTTACCAACAGACACCAATATTTAAATAGCCTGATATAGACTTAGTCAAGTGTTCCTAAATATGCAATGAATCTACAATATACATGCTGTATTTGCTACGATTAGGTTCAAACCGATAAATCATTAAGCATAATTAGGGCTATATGGTAATCTGAGGAGCTAAAGTTTAACAAGCCGTTAGTTTAGTTCATAAAATGGGCGCCTCTAGGACACGCCCACCGACGCGTTTCGTCACTATAGCGTGACTTCGTCAGGGCATAGGGGCCGTCCAGCCGTACTTTCAGCAAGATATACTGTTGCGTTGCCATGGAAGCATAGCGCGTATGCGGAAGTGTTACCCGCATCTGTCTGGCGACTTAATTTTTAATATTTCATATTGCGAAATCGCCCAAATTTGTAGGTAGCGTCTTCCTAATATCATAACAATAAATCATCTAATGTTATTAGTGAAATCATTAATGGGGACAGAGTATTGATCATGGATATTGCAGAGGGAAGGTATTGTGCTGTATTTAAATCCATTAAACATTATTTACATGGACATGTATGTGCGCATTCTGAGATTCCTATTATGATCCCGATGGGGACTTGTTTATTATTGTTATATCATGGTTAAAAATAACAATAAGAAGGTTATTATACTGATAAGTGTTAGATTATGTGTAGATCTTGTTCTCACATAATATTTTATAGTATAAAAACACGCATTTTTCTGCACACTGTAATATATCTTTAGGGAGATTAGATATCCATATTTGGGGTTATTTGCTATTGAGCAATTTTAATATCAATTGACAAATTCAATATCAGTTATATACAGTATTCAGATACATGATATTGTTCATGCCTAGTGTTACAGTTCATATTGATAGACACTAATCAAATACCCTATTGGTAATCGTCCATATTATAGCAATGTGCTTATTCATGTGTATTATATACTTGTAAAATACAATCAAACATTTCTATATAGTACCGCTTATCAGCTAAGTGCTACTATCTGCATCATTTTCATCTTATGTAACCATATCATAGTTCTAATATGAGTATTGGTGTATATATGTTGATTCATTTTTTATTTTTTATTTTTATTCAGAGGTAACCAATGTTACTAATGATGTAAATATTAACACCCTATATATAGTTACTTACATCTTGATGGTACAGATGTAAGTATCAAAGATAGATTATGGTTTTATAGTACTCGAGTGGAGTGACTCTAAGGTTACCATATTATAAGAAACTTTTGAATGATATTGCTTCATTAAGACCTTTAGGGGATGCTGATTTTAACTCAGGGAAAAATTACCAGATAAATGATTTCATGAATTGCAGAACAAAAAGAGTCATATATGTGGCGACTTGCAAGTGTCCCTTAATTTATGTAGGTGAAACCTCCCGTGAATTACGGACCAGAGTGTTGGAACATCTGGGAGACATAAAGTGGGACCGTAATGTACCGATAGCAAAACATATGAATAGTGTACATAAAGATGATAAATACCAAATACACTTCTTTGCTATCGAACAACTTAAATTGAAAGGGAGAAGGGGAGACATAAATAAGCTGCTCTTACAAAAAGAATGTAGGTGGATACATGAGTTAAAATCAGCATCCCCTAAAGGTCTTAATGAAGCAATATCATTCAAAAGTTTCTTATAATATGGTAACCTTAGAGTCACTCCACTCGAGTATTATAAAACCATAATCTATCTTTGATACTTACATCTGTACCATCAAGATGTAAGTAACTATATATAGGGTGTTAATATTTACATCATTAGTAACATTGGTTACCTCTGAATAAAAATAAAAAATAAAAAATGAATCAACATATATACACCAATACTCATATTAGTACTATGATATGGTTACATAAGATGAAAATGATGCAGATAGTAGCACTTAGCTGATAAGCGGTACTATATAAAATGTTTGATTGTATTTTACAAGTATATAATACACATGAATAAGCACATTGCTATAATATGGACGATTACCAATAGGGTATTTGATTAGTGTCTATCAATATGAACTGTAACACTAGGCATGAACAATATCATGTATCTGAATACTATATATAACTGATATTGAATTTGTCAATTGATATTAAAATTGTTCAATAGCAAATAACCCCAAATATGGATATCTAATCTCCCTAAAGATATATTACAGTGTGCAGAAAAATGTGTGTTTTTATACTATAAAATATTATGTGAGAACAAGATCTACACATAATCTAACACTTCTCAGTATAATAACCTTCTTATTGTTATTTTTAACCATGATATAACAATAATAAACAAGTCCCCATCGGGATCATAATAGGAATCTCAGAATGCGCACATACATGTCCATGTAAATAATGTTTAATGGATTTAAATACAGCACAATACCTTCCCTATGCAATATCCATGATCAATACTCTGTCCCCATTAATGATTTCACTAATAACATTAGATGATTTATTGTTATGATATTAGGAAGACGCTACCTACAAATTTGGGCGATTTCGCAATATGAAATATTGAAAATTAAGTCGCCAGACAGATGCGGGTAACACTTCCGCATATGCGCTATGCTTCCATGGCAACGCAACAGTATATCTTGCTGAAAGTACGGCTGGACGGCCCCTATGCCCTGACGAAGTCAAGCTATAGTGACGAAACGCGTCGGTGGGCGTGTCCTAGAGGCGCGCATGTTATGAACTAAACTAACGGCTTGTTAAACGTTAGCTCCTCAGATTACCATATAGCCCTAATTATGCTTAATGATTTATCGGTTTAAACCTAATCGTAGCAAATACAGCATGTATATTGTAGATTGATTGCATATTTAAGAACACTTGACTAAGTCTATATCAGGCTATTTAAATATTGGTGTCTGTTGGTAACTATTGAACAAGAAACACTGTAGATACAAACTAAATGCTTACTAATGTGGGTGTCAGACAGTGATAACTGTTGACACATTGTATCTATACGTTTATTATACAAGCCTTTTAAAGCTTATTTGAGCATATTCTGTAACAATATAATGCTGCTAATATGCAGTTTAACAGAGTGAACCCCTGTTATGTGTGTGACTTTTAGTGTTAGGGAATTTATTTAGCAATCGGCTAACTGGGTTTAATCCCAGCAGTACGCAGGCAGGAGGACGCCTTTGAGCGCATAGTCTGTGAGATTTGTGTGATTGAATCTATCCCTGTATTCACTATAGCTCATTTTGCTCTTATTCACGTTCATTTACATCGCTACCTTAGGATACATAGTCCTTTTTAAATGTTTTTATTAATCTGTTGGATCAGTTACGCATGATTATAGATAAGTGGATGGTGATTTCCCACCTATACCTATCTGATCCAATTATAGATATAATTGTTTGTCTTTGCATATTTGTTAAATAAAGTGTATATTTTAACTAATTTTCCTCACATTATTATCAGTGCCTAATTCAGCACTTGGCTTCAATGCCAAATCCCTTAATTTTTCTAACCTATTGATATCTATCAAGTGATTCAATTCACACTATTGAATTTGTATCTTTAAGGGTACAGAGAATAGCTAGCTATGGCGGGCTATCTATCCTCTACCATTGACTTTGATAAATGGAAACAAGAAGCCGAAAGGCTTTTCACCCTAAATGTAGGTAATATTTGTCCTCAAGCTTCTAATATTGAAGAAGCATTTAAAAGCATAGCTAAAATCATGAAAAAGCAAGTGAAATCATTTTGGGAGATCTTTAGCCTTGAGAACTATGTTAAAAACAAACTTATACCAAGGGGGTTTAGTTTACAATTAGCACCCTCCTTTCACATTCCTGATGAAAATTTCATCTTAAGATGGCAAGAGATCCTAACCCAATGCTCTCTTGATCTAATGAAACTCACATTAGAATATGAAAGAAATCAATATGAGCAATTGACTAAACTAGTGGATGAGGCTAAAGTACAAACTAACAAGTTCACGTCACATAAAGATTTTCCTCACATCATTATCAGTGCCTAATTCAGCACTTGGCTTCAATGCCAAATCCCTTAATTTTTCTAACCTATTGACACCTCCTGAGCTTGCCTGGGTTGGATCTGGATCATGGCTCTAGCGACTGAGCCTGGCAGGCTTCAGGGAACTTCTGACCATGCATACAACTGGAGAGGAGTTCCTGGGACTGTCCCTCTTCCCGTGAGAGGCCCGATGAAAACTTCACCAATGGCGGGTATGGTCTGTGGGAGAGAGCGGTGAATCTCACACGGCAGAGACGCTAACCAGCGCGCCTACTGCAGCTCCTCCCACTCCCATCCATTTAATGTCACTTCAAAACCCCAGAAAGTAATGGGAAAAATAAACAGGCAAGTAGTGAACATTCAGCCAGGTAGGCTATCATAAAGTTTGCTTATATTATAGATCTATTTATTAAGGCATCATGTTAAAGGGACATTAACAACTAAATAAATGCTAGATAGAATGTTATATTCACAGCAAAGATTAGCCTGAGAATATAATGCAGATATAGGGCTAGATTACAAGTGGAGTGCTGTTCTAACGTGTGCCCATAAAGGTGCAAATTTGCCCATTTACGAGCGCACGTTAAATAACCAGCCATTAAAAGTGGCTGTTTAGGGGGGAACTTCCGGGCGGCGGCCATGATAGGTCGCACAATACCATCCTGCTCCAGTATTCTATCTACTTTTGAATATTATAGTAGCTTGGTTGGCTCATTTACCTGCCTCATACCTTGATCCTAGAAACAGTAACGCTCCTGCGCCAGCTGAGCCCAAAATTATTGTGACTGTGACAACTGAGAGCTCCCGGAGTGAACTTTAAGGTTGCGGCCTTCAATCTACCCCCCGGCGAGGCCTGTTTGGGCCTTGTCGTTACACAGCACATAGTGCTGATTGCCAAGTACCTTAGGGATACTGGTGCCAAACAGCCTGAGAGGAATCCACATTTCTGCTTACCAGATGGAGTCTAACTATATCGAATTGCACAACCAAATAACGGACCTACTAAATGAGCACTTCCTTCGTCTCATGTGCACACTGGACAAAGCATGGGGTCGCTACAGCAACTTAGAATGGCGCCTTCATGCAGAGAATACAGAAAACACCCTGCTTGAGTCTGTCAATAGGAGCAAGCGACTAGTCACAGCTGAGCATCATGGTGTTCCCTCTATAAGCAACTGCCCTCCAAACGAACTAAGCGCAACGATATGCTCAGATCGCAAAACGGAGATCGCTACAACTGCCCTACCTACACATACTCACTCTCCTCCTGCCCCGAATCCGGATCCCGGGACAGCTGGGGACTATTCCTTTGCGAATGGACAAAGAGATGGGCGCACTTCCATTCCACCGGTCACTTTGTTGCCGCAATCAGAAGTGTCACTTCAGGGCAGGGATAAGAGTCCCCTCATTGAGATCACAACTCTGGTCATGTCCACATCTCGTTCTAGACCCAGACCCGTTGGAACCATCAGTTGGTGGTTCAATATATGGGGTCTTGCTTATCACGATTGCGGATGCTTAGTTTATGGATTTTCTTGCAATAAAACAGGCGTGGGCTAGACATTGACTTATATATAGTTTAAGGAGGGAGCATCAAATCTGTATAGTTCCCCGCATAAATGAACGCTCAAGACTGTTAAAGACTCTCATAAACATTAATGGGACTCTATTTGTGAATTTTCACTCATTTAAATAGTATTTAGTTTAGTAAATAGTTATATCTCATGTGTTTTGATGTCTGCAGGCTGGTTGGTGAGTTTATTTTCTCTGTATCTAACACTAAAGTTTGGACAAAGCAGTTATCACAGCACTATGTGGATGCCTTTTCAGAATTCAGTCTCTAGCTGGAAATAATTGTGAAAATGGAACATTGGCAAATGTTTCTCATACATCTAGATAATGGTCACATATTGCATTATACAGTGAATGCTGGACTACCGTATCCATACAGGACAAATTAATGTATCTATAACTTTTGTGTTGCTTGGTTCCTAGCTACCTTTTTCTTATATATTTTGATGTTTAAAACCACTACAGCGGTTCTGTATCTATCAGCATGAGGTCTCATAAAGTATGCAGAGTAGCAAGCTGAAGATATTCATCTTAGAATTACTTGTTAACATTAGCAATACATACTGCACGTTTATTCCATATATTTTCTGCAGTTCAAATGTAGCCATATACTAACATTAGTTAAATTCCATGTATATATATTCTTATACAGCATTCATTAGACTGAGACTGGACAAGAGGGATAGAATAGCTAAGCAAGGAAGTTTTGGGTGCATACAACTAGATACAGTAATTGAACCCTCTCCTAATATGTATTTGCAGGTCAAATATATTTACTCTCTTCCACCTTGCACCAATGTTATTTCTTACTACTATTACCCTTGCTGTATCTAAGAACGTCTACCCCTTGTCTCCCATGAGTATGCCCTGGATCTCGCTGTTTGCGGCCGGGATGGCGAGATCCTATATTTGTTTAGAGATAAATAGATGTCTTATGTGTGGATTTATGTCTGAGATAGCTGCTCTAATAATAATCCCTGTCAAGAAGCCTCAATTCATTTTCATAATAGGTTATACATGCAGTGCAGAATATATCTCCATTCTCTTTCCGCCAGATACCCCTACCAATTAATTTTATATCATTTTGCTGCCCAAGGCATTTGCCCTAAAACTGCATAGCTTTTAATATATAGGCGCATGCCCTCTATGATCTTTTCTCTAATACTTTTTTATCATAACCCTGTATACCATAAGACATGCATTCTTACCCACAATTTTATTTAACTCCTCTGATGTTGAAGTGACATCCACGATAAGATTCCACTTGTGTCTTTATATCCTAGATTCTCATGGTAAACTCATCCAATTGGAAAGGTAATTTTATTTTTCCCCCCGCCTAGCAAATATATAGGAATACCGCCAGTTAGCTCCAATAACTATATAGGAATACCGCCAGTTAGCTCCAGTAACTATGTTACTTTCTAACATTTTATTTACAGCATATATTATCGCCACAGAAAACTAAATAATAAAATTTGAGGTCATAACTCTGAGATCCAAGAGTGGTCTCTCTATTCCACTTTACCTACCCTTACTTCCATATATGTTCCCTTGCTTTAGGTCCAAAAGTGACCTCTTGTGCTAGTTAGGGAAGGTTCCCTTTTGTATAGGCATTACTTATTAACCTGGATGTCTGACTGTGTATTATTTTCCTACAAGATGTGTGGAAGGACTACCACTTTGTTGTTAAACTAAGCTGGATTGCATATTTCTCCTTGAATAATATGTAGCAACTAACTGTATGACATCTTCTCTCTTTGTATACTTATACTGTTTGTATGCCTACTTTGAATACCTCAATAAAAAATAAATAAAAAAAAAAAAAAAAAATTTCCTAAGTAAAAAAAAAAAAAAAAAAAAAAAAAAAAAAAAGTGGCTGTTTAATGCTCCTGCAAGCTCATGGGAGCAGTTTGCGCTTAGCACAATTAACTAGTGATCAGACCTGCACAAAGCAATTATAAGGGGTTAAAGTGAGGGGATGTGGGGTGTTAGAAAAGTGCCTTTACATACAGGTGAATGGGGACTGTGTTTTCCCTGTAAATATATATGTATATGCTTATTATATACATATATATTTATGTGTCAATATGTGCGCATACACATAAAACACATAAATAAATATGTACTGTATATATTAATTACATTTTTAATTTGCTCCCCAACGCAGCACAAATTACCCTCTTCGCTGTGCTAGGTGTTTTGCCGTGTCTCATGGCATGAGAACGAGGCACCCATTGGAGCCTATGGAAGCACTCTCTTGTGAGCGCTAAGCTTTCAGGCAATTTACATGCACTGGTATTACTGAGTGGAGTGCAAATATTGTGCTTGCGAAAGTGCAATTTTTGCGCTCCTCTCGTAATCTAGGTCATAGTTATTCATCTTTTAATTTCTGAATAAATGAAGTGTAATATTTTAGCATCCATGAAGCAATGTGCATCATCATGTTGTAACCGATTTGAGACAGTTATAAATGGGTTATTCTCTGAAGTCTGCACTTACACTTTTAACAGGAGTCGTAAAGGCCCCTTTTTCAGAAAACAGGAACGTAACAGTAAAAATTGTTTTTTCCCCTAAAAATAAACATTTTATATTACAATCTCAAAGTGTTTAATGTCCCTTTAATGGGTTCAGAGAAAGAACTTATATAAACTCTAAAAAGGAGACACTTTTTGTTAGCTTGCCCTGCTCCCAGCATTACAAGCAAGGGGTGGAGACGTAAGATAATTTGCCATCAGTACATGCCGTTCAGATCTAGCTCTTCAGGGTGTAAAAACCCCTGAAGTGCTTTGCTTCATGCACTGACCTGCCTGTCATATTATTTAAATATTTCTCACTACAATTTATTTTCATGTTACAAATGTTGTTAATCAAAGTTTTCATCTCCAGATGTCTGGGTCCTTAAACCTTATTACAGCAACAAATACAGTGACCAGACATCTTGAGGACATAGCAGACAATGTGGTTTAGCCACAGGGGAGGAAAATGTTTTTGTACGTTTGATAAACAGGGCAAACTTAACCTCTGCTTTTCAGTTATGAAACTTATGAAGGCCTTACGTAACTTTATAAATGTAAACTTACAACAGTTCATTAACAAACACACTGGGCCAGATTACAGTTGGAGCGTTGATTAATAGCTAGCCCAACATGAAAATATGAATATTTCAAATTCCAATGTTCTTCACATAACAAAATATGTTCTATTTATTGATAAATACATATTTCTACATATATCTGATGTTTTTTTTATACAAAATATACAGTATCTATACCTATATAAATATATATATATACATGATAATATATATAGGTATAGATATATACAGATATATTAAGGTGAGGAGGCTGCATTCCTTTGACCCATTACTATATAAAACCATTGAACCCCCGCTCCCCATTTTAACTTATCTAAGACTTATCTAAAATAAAAACACAGACTCAGTAGTTATGGCGAAATGTGGAAAGGTCACGATTTATTACTTAATTGAATTTTGCCACCTTTAAACTATATCTTGCAAAATTCAGCCATAAAATCAACTTCAAAAGAACATCAAATAATGCCACTGCATTAACCATGCCTAGGGGGGTGTAACCACTACCCCCCCAGGCAGGGCAGTTGGAGAAGGGAGAACCCATGGCATAGCCCTCCCCCTAGATAGACCACCGGATCACCCCTCAGGGCTGAGTATGCTGCGGGATCCTCCCGACCCCCCCATTCTGCCCCGCCCACATGCCGGACCCAAACTTCACCGCCTGTTGCGATTGTATGATCAATACTACAAAACAGCTGCCGTTTTCTATCCTCCAGCCAGCGTAGACCGCCAGGTCACCTGCTGCCCTTCGGTTGCGCTGTGTTCTTCCCCTTATTGAGGAGCACGGGCGGTCTTACTGCGACTCAACCAATTAGTCAACGTCCTGCCATTAGCCGTGCTGCTACTGCTTTCTCCCGTGACCTCTCCGATTATTGCATTGCGCTCCACTGCATCTAAGGGTGGGTGGGTGGGAAACAAAGAAAAAGGTTAGTGACTCCTTCCTGCAGTCCCTCTCCTTATAACACCTTTCCAATAGCCCCCCCCCTGAACCTTATCCTGACCAATGCCTTCTCTCCTTATCTCTGCTGCAACCCCCACACCTGGCACACCAAACTCCACCATTGTTCTCTCCCAGCAGCCCCTCCCTTATGACGTTCCCCTCACATATGTTCCATACACTAGTTTAAGGTGAGGAGGCTGCATTCCTTTGACCCATTACTATATAAAACCATTGAACCCCCGCTCCCCATTTTAATTTATCTAAGACTTATCTAAAATAAAAACACAGACACAGTAGTTATGGCGAAATGTGGAAAGGTCATGATTTATTACTTAATTGAATTTTGCCACCTTTAAACTATATCTTGCAAAATTCAGCCATAAAATCAACTTCAAAAGAACATCAAATAATGCCACTGCATTAAACCAGAATTTTGGGAACCACGCCTAGGGGGGTGTAACCACTACCCCCCCCCCCCCTGGCAGGGCAGTTGGAGAAGGGAGAACCCACGGCATAGCCCTCCCCCTAGATAGACCACCGGATCACCCCTCAGGGCTGAGTATGCCGCGGGATCCTCCCACCCCCCATTCTGCCCCGCCCACGTGCCGGACCCAAACTTCACCACCACCAAAAGAGCCCCTCTCTTTCAGCCAACACCTTTCCTCCTCTGTGACCTTTCCTTACCTTTACCAACTCCTGGCACATCCCTTTGATGTCCACCAGCATCTGGTCATTCCCTTCATCCGTCACGTGCACACCATCTCGTCTGAATAGCTCCTCTTTTTTTTTTTTTTTTTTTTGCCTCTATCAGTGGGTGCTCCATCACTCTGCCCCCTATCTCCTTCATTACCTTTGCTACTACCTGATTCACCTTTCTCCTTGATCTATACTTACTCGTATACGAGTTCCTCCAGTACAATCTTGACACTATGTTGGACAATATCACCAGCACTGATGGCTCTGCTACCTTTAACCATCTCATTCCTTCTGCCACTTTCTCTTCCGGCTCTCTGAGCGGGTATGCTCCTATATTGTTTTCCCCGAGGTGTATAATCAGGGCATCAGGACATCCCTATCTTAACCTTGCCTGCTGTACTGTTGGCACTAACTCATCCCACCTTATCCATCTTTTGCCTATCCATATGATGCTAGCTTCCTTATGCAAAAAACCTATGTGTACCCCTTGCCCTGACGCTGCTGCCCTAGCCTGCGCCCAAAAAACGTAGGAATGCCCCACTATCCAGACTCTTAATGTTTTGCCTGTAATAAAACAAATTTCACACGTTAGTAACTATTCATCTGTGCTTTTCCAAACCTCGCCGCACACCAAACCAACACAGCAATAATAATACCATCTTATCTATATCCCTCCTGCCTTACTTTCTCGCATCCTAATGTATGACTTATAGGCTGCCGATTTCCATCTCCCCAGTTTTTTATCTGTTCCTCTGAACCGCCTCTGCTTGCTGCAGCGGTTGCTGCACCTATTCTAAAGGAGTGTGGCGCAAAGTATGCACTCCCCCATCCTAGCTTCCTCACCACCCTCTGCAGTACGCTCTTGAATTGAAAGATTGTTACCTCTGACCCATCCGCATGCCGCAGGAATGTTTGCCCTTTGCCCCTTTGAGTTGCTAGATAACTTTTCACACAGGCCACCAGGCACAGTGTCCCTCCTGTCCCTACCATATTCAACCATGCCCCTTTTCCTTCTGTATCTGTCTTGGATCGTCTTACAAATACCAGCACTGCTTCCTCCCCGCATCTCACGTCCCCTGTTTCTACTCCCCCTTTTCCTACCTTCCTGTTTTTTGGCAGCAGCTCCCCTATCCTCATTGCTCTGTGGAAAGCCACTATGAATGCTGTCCTGAAAATTATCGCCTCGTCTGTGCTTGTGCAAACCCCTGACAATACCCCTACCATTCTTTCCAATCTATCTTCTGTTACTGGTTCCCTCCTATCTGTTACCTTCTCCTCATCTCTCCCCCATGCCCCCACAATCTTTTTCACTATGAACTTCTTAGTCCAATCTATTCCACCATATAGCTGCGTGCAATATGCTATCCCCGCTAGCACTGATCATAACCGCTCTTTTTTAACCCCCTCTCTCCTTAGCTCCATCAACCTTTCTAGGAATCTTCCTTCCTCCCCTTCTTGTGTCCCCTTCCTATACTTGCACCATAGTCCCCCATATTTTCTGTAAACCGCCCATTTACTTGGTGCCAGGGCCTTCGACGAGTTCCTTGATTCCGTCTATCCGTTGCCAATCTGCCAAAGAAGTCCAGGGCAACATTCACCTTCTTGTCTGGCATTGGGGGCTAGACCCTAAACTTCTCCCATTTAAAACGGGATAGCGTGTCCGCCACTACATTTCTGAAACCCGGAATATGTTTGGCCCTGATACAGATGTTATGCTTTAAACATTTCAGCACCAAATACCTTAGGTACCTAATTACTGGTAGCGATGATGCCGATAGAAGGTTGATGACCTCTACCACTCCCCTGTTGTCCAACCAACAGATTAAATTTCGATTTGCCAACTCCTCGCCCCATAACTCTATTGCTACCACTAAGGGGAATAGCTCCAGCAGTTCCAAGTTCTTAACCCAATCCATTTCCTTCCATCTTTCTGGTCACCCTCCTGCGCACCACTTTCCCCCTTTCCAGAAAAAACTCAAGTTCCTCCGATAGAATTTCCTTCTCCCAAATCCTCACCCCATTAAACTGGATCAAGAATGAATCCCACACTTTGAGATCTTCCTTCAATTATTTGGTTATTCTGATTTTATGTTCTGGCTTCTTTATTCCACAGGTACTCAACTCCAATCTTCTCTTAAATATTCTGCCCACTGGTATAACCTTACACGCAAAGTTCAAAATTCCTAGGACTTTCTCCATTTCCCTGAGCGATATTTTTCTACTCCCTACAATTTCCCTTATCAGATCCCTGGCCTTTTTCCCCTTCTCCTCTGGTAACTCGCATTGGCCCTTCACGGAATCTATGACTATACCTAGCAAGACTAGCTTGGTACAAGGCCCCTCTGTCTTCTCCATAGCTACCGGTACTCCCAAACTTTTCCAACATTCGCAAATAATTCACCTTTAACCTTTCGCAATCGTTAGCTCCCGCTAAGCCCATCCACAAAAAAAAAATAATCTAAATAGTGAAAAACATTGCCCATACCAGACTTCTTAATGCTTAACCAATGCAAAAAAGAACTAAACGAAATTGAACACCCTATGGGTAAACTTTTATCAACATAATAGTTGCCATTAAAACTTGCAACCCCTTAATTTAAAACTCTCTGGGTTAAGGGGCAACAAACGAAATGCTGAATCTATGTCAATTTTTTATAACAAAGCTCCCTTATCCAAAGCCCGCACCATATGCACTGCCCTGTCAAAAGACTGGTATTCAACAAATGAATCATTTTTAGCTATTGCATCATTTACTGACCCTCCCCTGGGGTAAGATAGGTGTTGGATCACCCTGTACTTACCCTACTAAATCCTCAATTGTTTTTTCTTTAAATGTGCCTGCCATCCTCCCTAATTTTACCTCCTTGTCCAATTTCTCTTGCAGCAAACTGGTACCACAAAACCCTCAGACAAACTATGCTCTAGAAATTTTTTATCCTCTATGTTCTCATATGCCTGTAGTTCCTGTAACAACCTATCTATCTTCAGTGGTGTTTTGGCCAACCCCCAATCCAACTCCACTGCTGGTATTACCCTGCCCTTGAAAGGAATACCTGGGCCTATTCACATTGCCCCTTTTACAATCCACACCAGAGTGACTTCCGTTACAATATCTACACATTCCTATATTTACAGGAATTCCCTCTATCACACCTCTTATCATAAAGACAAAATTATTTTTCTGCCATTGCATGGTGTTTATCATCTTATATCCCCTATGCAACCCCTCCTCCTAGGACATCACACATATTAATTAATCAATCCAGGAGAAGCATGACCATCTGAAACTTTAAACCTGGCTTATCTAGTTTACATAGCTTCTAAACAATGCTTAAAACAACAATCCACCCCTTACTTCCCTTTGCTAACAAAGTAACCTCCTTAAGCTGTTCCCTTAGTATTCTGTCAGTACACTGTACTAAGGAATTTAAACTTTAGTTTTTCATTCCCTGTAATCCCATTAATTTACAACCTTCCCTTCTCCCGACTGATTTTCTTTAATTAATAATAATAAAGACCGACACAAAAGTTTGGCGTTCTCTCCCCTCCATTAGATATTTTGTTCATTAGAATATCTTGGAGGTGTATTCAATAAATATTAGTACAATTTAGGAGTGCCCTCCTAATGAGATTATTTATGGATTATAAATATCAATAATTAATTACAATAATACATTTTTTTCAGCAATACCTCCAATTCATATAGTAGAATATTAGCAGTGCACCCCAGAAAATTGTTATATAATCTCAGTAGCGCACTCCAAAATAATACTATTGAGATATCTAGCAATTAATGACAATACGATTATTATCAAATATTAATATTTAAACCCAAATAAAATATTTCCTAATTTCTGAACAGGTTATTTTTTTTATTTTATAAACACAGTGATTATATTTATGCAGTAAATAGAATATTGATTATGACCAGATACATATTAATTGATTTTTACCATATAAAAATTATAATATAAAGCAAGGTATAGAAATATTAGTATTAATTAATATTCAATGAAATCATCTGTATCCTGGATATGGTCACCATATTATTAGGAATTAAAGGGACACCGAACACAAACCCCCTCCCCTGTGACTTAGACAGAGCATGCAACCCCAAGCAACCCCCTAATCTACTCCCCCCATTAAATGCTCCACACCCTCCTGCTATCCCTATCCAAAAAAGAAGGCATCTAAGCTTTTTTTTTTTTTTTTTTTTTTATAGTTCAGAACTTTGAACAGCACTTTTTTATTGGTGGAAGAATTTATCACCAATCAGCAAGGACAACCCAGGTTGTTCACCAAAAATGGGCCGGCATCTAAACTTACATTCTTGCATTTCACATAAAGATACCAAGAGAACAAAGAAAACCCGACTATAGGAGCGAACCAGAGAAGCCGGCCAAAATCTCATGCCCCATCCGAATCACGAAAGAAAAAACCCGGGCCCAGCGTCCCCTGAACTATAAATAAAACTAATAAACTATAAATATCACAATTTAATGCTACTAGATATAACAATTATAATTAGCCAGAAACAATAACCAATTCGGCATACAGCTTATTTAACAACATTTAGCTAGCAAATGTCCAAACCGAATAGAATTCCTGGCGGTATAATATAGCTATCTAACCAAAATAGTCTCAGAGCAATGTATACCTTACTAACAGATAAATATATCAACCAATACAGCCTAATAAGTCTGATCTAGCCACAATACAATTTTAAAAACTTTGGGCGCGATCCGATATAGATCGCAGTTTGCGGCGCAAGCGAGGGAACCGGCGTCGCCCGCAGTTTCAGCTCGCAACTCGAGCTATCCCATATAGGTCGCCGTCAGATGCTAACGTGCCGTAAGTCTGACAAACCAGCGATGTCCAGAAATCTGCGCAAGTACAAATTTCTGGCGTCGCCAGTGACTTGCGCCACGTTAGAATCTGCCGGCGCCTATAAAACCTGACTAAAGTCTAAAACACCCGCACTGTCTAACACGCCTCCCTAACATAGCCCGCACTGTCTAACCCTCTATCCGCTATCCCCCCTCACTAGCCTAACAATAAAAAAGCTATTAACCCCTAAACCGCCGCTCCCGTACCCCGCCGCAACCTAATAAAGTTATTAACCCCTAAACCGCCGCTCCCGTACCCCGCCGCCAGCTATATTATATCTATAACCCCCTAAAGTGAGCCCCTAACACCGCCGCCATCTATATTAAAATTATTAACCCCTAATGTAAGCCCCTTACACCGCCGCCATCTCTATTAAAATGATTAACCCCTAATTTAATCTACCTACCCCGCCGCCAGCTATATTATCTATATTAACCCTAAGTATATTATAGTTAATATAGTTATTACATTATATATATTAACTATATTAACCCTAATTATATTAGGGTTAATATAGTTACTATAGTATTTATATTAACTATATTAACTCTATCTAACCCTAACACCCCTAACTAAATTTATATTAAATTAATCTAATTCATTTATAAACTAAAGTATTCCTATTTAAATCTAAATACTTACCTATAAAATAAACCCTAAGATAGCTACAATATAATTAATAATTACATTGTAGCTATGTTAGGGTTAATATTTATTTTACAGGTAAATTGTTAATTATTTTAACTAGGTATAATAGATATTAAATAGTTATTAACTATTTAATATCTACCTAGTTAAAATAATTACCCAATTACCTGTAAAATAAATCCTAACCTAAGTTATAAATACACCTACACTATCAATAAATTTAATAAACTACAAACATCTATCTAAAAATACAATTAAATTAACTAAACTAAATTACAAAAAAAAAAAAAACACTAAATTACAAAAAATAAAAAAAAGATTACAAGATTTTTAAGCTAATTACACCTATTCTAAGCCCCCTAATAAAATAATAAACCCCCAAAATAAAAAAAATTCCCTGCCCTATTCTAAATTAAACAAATTTCAAAGCTCTTTACCTTACCAGCCCTTAAAAGGGCCTTTTGTGGGGCATGCCCCAAAGAATTCAGCTCTTTTGCATACAACAAATACAATCCCCCCCCATTACAACCCACCACCCACATACCCCTATTCTAAAACCACCCAAACCCCCCTTAAAAAAGCCTAACACTACCCCCCTGAAGATCTCCCTACCTTGTCTTCACCACACCGGGCCGAACTCCTGATCCGATCCGGGCGATGTCTTCCTCCAAGCGGCAAAGAAGAATTCTTCCTCCGGCGATGTCTTCCTCCAAGCGGCAAAGAAGAATTCTTCCTCCGGCGACGTCTTCCTCCAAGCGGCAGCAAAGTCTTCATTCTTCCAGGGGCATCTTCAATCTTCTTTCTTCGCTCCGCCGCCGCGGAGCATTCATCCCGGCCGACTGCTGTACTACGAATGATGTACCTTTAAATGATGTCATCCAAGATGGCGTCCGCCGAATTCCGATTGGCTGATAGGATTCTATCAGCCAATCGGAATTAAGTTAGAAAAATCTGATTGGCTGATTGAATCAGCCAATCAGATTCAAGTTCAATCCGATTGGCTGATCCGAACAGCCAATCAGATTGAGCTCGCATTCTATTGGCTGTTCCGATCAGCCAATAGAATGCGAGCTCAATCTGATTGGCTGTTCGGATCAGCCAATCGGATTGAACTTGAATCTGATTGCCTGATTCAATCAGCCAATCAGATTTTTCTATCTTAATTCCGATTGGCTGATAGAATCCTATCAGCCAATCGGAATTCGGCGGACGCCATCTTGGATGACATCATTTAAAGGTACATCATTCGTAGTACAGCAGTCGGCCGGGATGGATGCTCCGCGGCGGCGGAGCGAAGAAAGAAGATTGAAGATGCCGCCGGAAGAATGAAGACTTTGCTGCCGCTTGGAGGAAGACGTCGCCGGAGGAAGAATTCTTCTTTGCCGCTTGGAGGAAGACATCACCGGAGGAAGAATTCTTCTTTGCCGCTTGGAGGAAGACATCGCCCGGATCGGATCAGGAGTTCGGCCCGGTGTGGTGAAGACAAGGTAGGGAGATCTTCAGGGGGGTAGTGTTAGGCTTTTTTAAGGGGGGTTTGGGTGGTTTTAGAATAGGGGTATGTGGGTGGTGGGTTGTAATGGGGGGGGGGATTGTATTTGTTGTATGCAAAAGAGCTGAATTCTTTGGGGCATGCCCCACAAAAGGCCCTTTTAAGGGCTGGTAAGGTAAAGAGCTTTGAAATTTGTTTAATTTAGAATAGGGCAGGGAATTTTTTTTATTTTGGGGGTTTATTATTTTATTAGGGGGCTTAGAATAGGTGTAATTAGCTTAAAAATCTTTTAATCTTTTTTTTATTTTTTGTAATTTAGTGTTTGGTTTTTTTTGTAATTTAGTTTAGTTAATTTAATTGTATTTTTAGATAGATGTTTGTAGTTTATTAAATTTATTGATAGTGTAGGTGTATTTATAACTTAGGTTAGGATTTATTTTACAGGTAATTGGGTAATTATTTTAACTAGGTAGATATTAAATAGTTAATAACTATTTAATATCTATTATACCTAGTTAAAATAATTAACAATTTACCTGTAAAATAAATATTAACCCTAACATAGCTACAATGTAATTATTAATTATATTGTAGCTATCTTAGGGTTTATTTTATAGGTAAGTATTTAGATTTAAATAGGAATATTTTAGTTTATAAATGAATTAGATTAATTTAATATAAATTTAGTTAGGGTTAGATAGAGTTAATATAGTTAATATAAATACTATAGTAACTATATTAACTATATTAACCCTAATATAATTAGGGTTAATATAGTTAATATATAATGTAATACCTATATTAACTATAATATACATAGGGTTAATATAGATAATATAGCTGGCGGCGGGGTAGGTAGATTAAATTAGGGGTTAATCATTTTAATAGAGATGGCGGCGGTGTAAGGGGCTTACATTAGGGGTTAATAATATTAATATAGCTGGCGGCGGTATAGGGGGATTAGATTAGGGGTTAATAATTTTTATATAGGTGGCGGCGGTTTTAGGGGTTCGCATTAGGCAATAGATAAGGTAGATGGCGGCGGTTTTAGGGGCTCACAGTAGGGGGTTAGTTTATGTAGATGGCGGCGGGGTCCGGGAGCGGCGGTTTAGGGGTTAATAACTTTATTAGGGATTTCGGGGGGGGGGGATCGCGGTTGACAGGTAGATAGACATTGCGCATGCGTTAGGTGTTAGGTTTTATTTAGCAGATCGCGGTTGACAGGGAGATAGACATTGCGCATGCGTTAGGTGTTAGGTTTATTTTCTAGTTAGTTTAGGGAGTTACGGGGCTCCAATAGTCAGCGTAAGGCTTCTTACGGCTGCTTTTTGTGGCGAGGTGAAAATGGAGTAAGTTTTCTCCATTTTCGCCACGTAAGTCCTTACGCTGCATATTGGATACCAAACTGCGCTGGTTTGGTATACCTGCCTATGGCCCAAAAAACTACGGGCGACGGCAGAAATATACGCGCGTAACTTCTAGGTTACGCCGTATATAGGATACCAAATCAGCGTAAATATTGGCGTCGCCGGCTTTTGCGGGCGACGCTTTATATCGGATCGACCCCATTACCAGTAACTAAAAATTAACTTATGCCATAAAATACAAAAAAACTTTTTCCACAGTGATAAATTCACAATGCTAGTATAATTATTATATAGGATACACTAATATATTTAATATTAATTATAGACATAACAATACACATTTAAATCACAGCTTCGGCTATGCTATTGCTATAAAGAAAGCTTAAGCAGTAGTACAATTTTATACGTTACCAGCAGCAATTTAGCAATGATTGAGCTTTCAACATCCAAAGTTCTTTCTCAAACAAAGAAAAAGGTTAGTGACTCCTTCCTGCAGTCCCTCTCCTTATAACACCTTTCCCATAGCCCCCCCCGAACCTTCTCCTGACCAATGCCTTCTCTCCTTATCTCTGCTGCAACCCCCACACCTGGCACACCAAACTCCACCATTGTTCTCTCCCAGCAGCCCCTCCCTTATGACGTTCCCCTCACATATGTTCCATACACTAGTTATATAGGAATATCTATTTATAAATACATATAACATATTCTGCTATGTGCAGAACATTGGAATGTGAAAAAATTACAGTAAATACATAGTTAAAAGCTTTATTAAATACGAATATTGCATAAATATGATTTTACATGTTTTCATCTACTTAACTGCAAAGGGCTCCAATGCATGTATATATATATATATATATATATATATATATATATATACATATATATATCTACATATGTATTTATATGTATATATATATATATATATATATATATATATATATATATATATATATGTCTGTAAATACATATAAAGTACCAAGGGAGTAGGAAGGATACTAAAAATGACCAAACATATCAGTCCCAGCTCTAGGGGAGCACGGCTATGCCAAGGTACAACCCCACAGGATAGACAAGAAACACTTGACTTGATAAGAGCAGACAATAGTAATGTAAATTTCAGTGAGGTGTATATGGAAGAGTACAGATAAATATATAATCTTACCAAGGGATCCGTTACAAGCTAGTAACAATCTTGCTGGTCTACTGACAGTTCCCAGCGGAATCCAGGTCCGCCTATGGTGGGCGTGGTTAATCTCAGCAGTGTAGACAGCAGTAGTACTCTGTACAGAGAGTTTATCCTAGGTCTATGAAACCTCAGTGCTCCTGCATGGTTGAGCCGTCACTTTCCAGCAGTCCCGCTACACATATGAACCTCTTGGGTATGTAGCCACTCTCAGCCCCCAGCAGAATCTGGGTCCGTCTTCAAAGGGTGTGGTCAACCCTGGCAAAGGAAGCGACTGTATCGTCACTCACGAACCTCCTCAGGTAGAATGCCCGTCAAGCAAGAATTTCTATTGGCTCCTCAAGACTCCTTCCCTGTCATGTTTTTATTTGCCTGTAACTAACTTTGTTACTTTTGTTTCACATTACACTATACCTTTAATTCCCAAACCACTTCCTTTCTATGCTATTTAAGCCTCCTCCCTTTTCTCCTCATTGCTTGATATTGTTACACTTACTCCAACAGTGTTACAACCTGAGCTATAGTTCTTTTGTTGAATTTGTGGGAGTTAAACTCTGCTCTCATATTCTGGACTGATTACACGTTCTCCTGATTCACCTTACTACTCTCAGTCAAAGTCGGATCAAGTGTTTTTTCGTCTGCTGTAGCCAGCTAGCTCCGATCAGCTGATTCATCTCCCCTGCATCGTGGAGCGGTGACGTCACACGCCAACTTGTTGGCTCCAGCGCTGCCGCTCTCATCTACCTTGCTCTCCGCTTCAAGCTGTAAGCTTTCTCTCCTGCTTATCGAGTCATTTGCTTCCATCCAGGTACTTACTTTTGCCTCAAGCCTTGATATTTGCTGGTACAGCTCCTCAGTATCTTGTTCCATTGTAATTCACATGTGCACTTATTATAATTAATTGTGGCTTAGAACTCGCCACCTTATGTAATCTTGTTATGTTAACATTATAAACTCACCGGTAGTTGTCACGGTCTTTCTGCTGTATTTTCAGTATCTACTTATATGTGACAGCCATAGAAACACCTTAACCTATACTACCACCTAAAAATTGCTAAGTTTATACTCGGGTTCTAACATTACTTATTTTAGTAATTCATGTTCTTACCCAGTTTGAACCTTGCTACAAAATATTCTCTCAGCAGTTGTGATTCATAAAAAACTTATCTTTGACCTTACATTCCCATACACCTACTCACTCCACAGAAATCAATAGGAACAGCTCCACACAGTGTTTCTCACATAGGGATTTCTCGTATACTCCCGGAGCTGCAAACAACTTCAAAGGGACTACAGCAGGGTGCTACAGCTCTATCAGGCAAACGGTACAGTCCAAACACAATGAAGAAGAACAGTAGCAGCAATATATATATATATATATATATATATATATAACGTAGCGTTTATTCAAAAAAATCCATAAAAACAGGACATGTGATTACGGCTCTATGCCGAAACGCGTAAGCAAGTCAGCCAGAGGATCCTTGTAGTTTGACAGTCCTGTTTTTAAGGATTTTTTGGAATAAACACTACATTTTATATATATATTGCTGCTATCTCTCTTCTTCATTGTGTTTGGATTGTAAATACATATATACACATATAAATACATAAATACATATGTATACATATATAGATATATAAATATACATACATATACATAGTGCTTTTTTTGTAAAAGAAAAGGTGCCGGTGCTCACCGATTATTGATTGATAAATTCTGCTCAGTAACTTTGAGAAAAGCAAAGGGACAACATTATTTACCATGTTTGATGTATTTTGCAGCCCCCTCTTATGAAAACTAGAGTATTTAAATGATGATTACAAATATTACCTGTTATGAGTGGGCAGAGGTGGGGGTATTCAGTACCGGTGAGTATCCCCACAAAAAATGCCCTACATATACATCTTGCCTTTTTTTCTAACACCTGAGACCTCCTATCTTTGAGCACTTATAACTTTTTGCGCAATATTTTTAAAATAATTTTTATTAGATAGTGTTATTGGGAGTGTAACTATACTTTGTAATGTATTTTTTATGTGTTTTGTGCAACTTTTATGTTTTTCAAAACAGTTAACCAGAGCTCTAAAGTCACGGTTATCATTCTAGCGTAAATCACGACTGCACTGAAGAGATCACATTTACTTTCAACTTGTAATACCAGTGGTAAGCCCAATGAGTGCAAACACCTGCGATAAACCCCTTATCGCCCGTGTGCAAACGTTTGTGCTCCACATGTAATCTGGCCCACTGTAAATTTTGGATTAGATTGAAAACTGA
Source organism: Bombina bombina (assembly GCF_027579735.1). NCBI lineage: Eukaryota > Metazoa > Chordata > Amphibia > Anura > Bombinatoridae > Bombina > Bombina bombina. Next base: position 974,452,452 of record NC_069501.1, on the reverse strand, counting down.
GCTTTTTTTTACCCCCACAAATTAAATATAAAACCAGGCCCAGACTGGTCATTGGGCACAGTGGGCAAATACCCGGTGGGCCACTGGTCCCCTTAGCCCCACCCACCTAGGGTTGCCGGACAGTCCGGTATTACAACAAGCTTAGCTGCCGTCTTTAACCCGGGGAAAAAGGGGAAGTTGCCCCGGCCCAGTCATTGTTGTGGGGTCCGAAGCAGCTGCCCCTTAAGTCCACATAAAAACTGCCCCTGGCGATTGCCAGCACGGCTAATCCCCTTGTCTATACGCAGAAACCTGATTGAAGGTGCCGGATCTTCGTGTAGCTTGAAGGAATTTCCGGTGCACAGCAGAAAGTGAGGGAAGCGGGGATAGGGAAGAGCCATGACAGACAGGATGGGCTGCAGGTATTAAAAGCCGGAGTCAAACAAGCCATGGGTGTGGTTGGGTTATGGGCATAGTGGGTGCAGGGTGGAGGGTGGGACAATAGGGCACAAACCATGACTGTCCTGTTGATTTAGATTACAGTCAATCTAAACTACAGCTAACCTAGTGTTGTAACTAACATCACCCTTTAATCAAGTCACATATATGTGAATGCTCTGTGTGTTCTGTGCCTGCATGTTTGTATGTATGTGAATGCTGTGTAGTGTGTGTGTTGTGTGCCTGCATGTATGTGAATGCTGTGTGTGTGTGTCTGCATGTATGTGAATGCTGTGTGTGTCTCTCTGCATGTATGTGAATGCTGTGTGTGTCTGCATGTATGTGAATTATGTGTAGTGTGTGTGTGTGTGTCTGCATGTATGTGAATTATGTGTAGTGTGTGTGTGTGTCTGCATGTATGTGAATTATGTGTAGTGTGTGTCTGCATGTATGTAAATTATGTGTAGTGTGTGTGTGTGTGTGTCTGCATGTATGTGAATGCTGTGTAGTGTGTGTGTGTCTACATGTATGTGAATGCTGTGTAGTGTGTGTGTCTGCATGTATGTGAATTATGCGTAGTGTGTGTGTGTGTGTGTCTACATGTATGTGAATGCTGTGTAGTGTGTGTGTCTGCATGTATGTGAATTATGTGTAGTGTGTGTGTGTGTGTCTGCATGTATGTGAATGCTGTGTAGTGTGTGTGTGTCTACATGTATGTGAATGCTGTGTAGTGTGTGTGTCTGCATGTATGTGAATTCTTTGCCTGCATGTATGTGAATTCTTTGCCTGCATGTATGTGAATAAGAAATGGTGAGCGGAGGGGGGGGAGTGGCCTTTTTGCCCTAAAATGCCTGGGCCTTATTTTGGTCCCAGTCCGGTCCTGTATAAAACTAAATAATTTTTTAACAAGAAGTGGGTTGTGTAGGGTTGCTTCCTGGCTGTATCTTAAAAGTGAATGTAAATTTTGATGCTAAAGTGCCCGGTTTTTAAAAATTTGATTAAAAACAGTGTCACTTCAATTCATCAAAATTTACATTTCACTCATTGTGAAAAAATACTTACCTTTTAAACTTGACAGCCGCGCAAGCCATTTCTGACATCAGAAATGATGGATCGGTCATCCTTCAATCACGGCTTCCCCCCCCCCCCGGGGGAATCAGTGTCTGATTCAACGCTGTGATTGGAGGAAGATAGATTCCTCATTTTAGACCCAGGAAGAGGCTTTGCGATGGGCGGAGGAAGCTGGATTTACATTCACTTTAAGTGGAGCAGAACTAAATGGCTGTCAGTAAAGGAATTAAAGGGACAGTCTGCTTCAGAATTTTTATTGTTTAAAAATATTGAAAATCCCTTTTTTACCGTTCCTCAGATTTGCAGACTGCCCCGCTTATTTTCAGTTCTTTTGACATACAATTTTAAACAACTTTCCATTTTACTTCTATTATCTAATTGCATTTGTTCTCTTGGTATCCTTTGTGGAAAATAATACTTAGGTTCAGGAGCAGCAATACCATACTGTGAGCTAGATGCTGATTGGTGGCTGGACATACATGCTTCTTGTCATTGGTTCACCTAATGTGCTTAGCTAGCTTCATGTAGTGCAATTCTGCTCCTTCAACAAAGAATACAAAAAAAATGAAGCACATTTGCTCACTGAAGTAAATTGGAAAGTTATTTAAGATGGTAAGCTCAATCGGAAACATGAAAAAATTAATTTGGGTTTCATATCCCTTTAAAGTCAGCTCAAGAGCAGCAATGCACACACTACTGGTAGCAAGCTGAGCACATCTGGTGAGTCAGTGACAAGGGACAAATGTGTGTAGCCACCAATTAAAAGATAGCTCTCAGTGGTGCATTGCTGCTGAGCAGTTGTATATATGCTTTTCAACAAAGAATTCCAAGTGAACAAAGTAAATTTGATAATAGAAGTGCAATTAAAGGTGTCTTAAATGATATGCTCTGAATCATACTGGAATAATGTTGACTTTTGTGTCCTCGTAAACACATAGTAAAAGGAGTTTAATTTAAAATAAATGCTCTAACAAAACAGAGCATTTTCTTTTTACATAAAAATGCCCCTTTAAGTAATTTTTGCACCCTTACTTTTAGTAAAGATAATTTAATCAGTGTTAGGAAACTTTGAATTTAAAGGTTTATTATGAAAAGGGGGACAGGACAATGTTGGTAGTAAAAAGAAGTGAAAACTCTACTTTAAATGTATACCCTTTTAGGATATGCACAGATCTCAACCTGTTTTATGTCCCTTTAAATAGGGAAGCATACCTTGTGGTCTGCATTGTGTTATGTTTGCTAACTGCAGGGTGTGGTTCTCCAATTAAAAGGGACAGTCTACACTAGAATTTTTATTATATAAAATATAGATTATCCCTTTATTACCCATTCCACAGTTTTGCATAACCAACACTGTTATATTAATATACTTTTTACCTCTATTTCTAAGCCTCTGCAGACTGCCCCTTATCTCAGTTCTTTTGACAGACATGCAGTTTTGCCAATCAGTGCTGACTCATAAGTAACTCCACGAGAGTGAGCCCAATGTTATCTACATGACACAAATGAACTAGCAGTGTCTAACTGTGAAAACTGTCAGAATGCAGAAGGTAGTTCAGAACTGTCAGAAGGTAGTTCAACGGCTTAGAAATTAGCATATGAACCTACCTAGGTTTAGCTTTCAACTAAGAATACCAAGAGAACAAAGCAAATTTAATGATAAAAGTAAATTGGAAAGTTGTTTAAAATTGCATGCCCTATCTGAATCATCAAAGTTTAAAGGGACAGTCTGGTCAATAATAAACTTTCATGATTCAGATAGGGCATGTAATTTTAAACAACTTTCCAATTTTATCAACAATTTTGCTTTGTTCTCTTGGTATTATTAGTTGAAAGCTAAACCTAGGAGGTTCATATGCTAATTTCTTAGAACTTAAAGGCTGCCTCTTATCTGAATGTATTTTGTCAATTTTCACCACTAGAGGTTCTTAGTTCACGTGTGTCATATAGATAACACTGTGCTCATGCACATGGAGAAACCTAGGAGTCAGCACTAATTGGCTAAAATGCAAGTCTGTCAAAAGAACTGAAATAAGGGGGCAGTTTGCAGAGGCTTAGATACAAGGTAATCACAGAGGTTAAAAGTGTATTATTATAACTGTGTTGGTTATTCAAAACTGGGGAATGGGTAATAAATGGATTATCTATCTTTTAAAACAATACCAATTCTGGTGTAGACTGTCCTTTTAATTCTTACTAGACTGTCCCTTTCACTGTTGGGCCAATCACAAAATGTGGCCTTAGAGGGATGTGACGGAGCTGCTATGTAGCCCAGGAAAGTGACTAGCATTCAGGTGAAATAATAACTGACTTTATTGGGACAAACACACATCTTTTATGCATACATATTTATACATACAACTCATCTTGATAAGACATGATACAATGCCACAGTTTCCCACCATTCCCACCCCTCCAGAAAGGCTGGCGCCGGCCATAGCAGCCATGGTCCTACAGATTCCCAGTACCCAGGGGTGGCAGTTTTCGGGGTGATCCTGGGGGAGCAGCAGCACTTCCAGGGTGTCATTTTAAAGCTCTTGGTCTCCAGAATCTACAGTCTAAAAAGCGACATGATCCATGGCTGGGGACCGGAGTTATGCTGGTTTAAACGTCCACCTGGAAGTCCAGGGAGAATAGGGGTTATAGGGGGAACCGGAACCCCCGGTTCCCAAGGGAGCTCCCTTCAGGCAATCACCCCACCTCTGGCCCACCCTGAGAGGCAGCAAACCCCAGAAGAGCGGAGCTCTGGGACAAAGGGCCGCTGGAGCGTCCTGGGTCAAAGGGCACCAGTAATCCTGGATGATGCGGCCGACCGGTAGTTCCAGGGGCCCGGCCGGCCAAAGGGGAAAGTGGCGGTCAGCGACCAGCTCTTCCAAGATGACATTCAATACACAAAACAATGGGAACAGAAGGTCTGGGGAACCGCGGTTGCTCTGAGGAGCCCAAAACCGCAGAGAGACACCAGGGGTGAGATCATAGGGGGGTAAGGGATCAATCCCTGCAGCCCAGTATCCGTGACAAGGGAGCACTGTCATCTGCATTGTTTGTATAGGCCTTTTGTTCATCCTACTCTAATTTATGACCTATGCTAATTAGGACCATGTGACTGTTAGTACCCGTATATTAAATTGCTAGACCAAGCTTGCTTGTTAGATCATTGCAGCATTGTGTGTAGTTCTCTTTAATGTGTCTCAGGATACCTGCTGCCCTTTCTCTGATGCAGGAACCTGGAACCTGTCCCTTTAAATCCTACATGTTGTTTGCACTTAGTGCTCAGACATTTGTGTACTTCGTTCCTGTTTCTTAGCATTTGTATCCTGTTTACCTTTCTGAATTTGGATTCCTGAACCTGGCTAACCTTCCTAGATTCTTCCTTTGTCTCATCCCATTTGTTGTGACATTTGGATTAAGGATTGATTGCTGTGTTTGACCCTGGCTAGTTCACTGGATGGACTGTTCTTATGGTATATGACATGGGCCTGCTACTGGATTTCCATAAAACTATATCCCTTGCTGAGAGACTTATTTGCATTAAAGGGACAGTCTACTCCAGATTGTTATTGTTTAAAAGATAGATAATCCTTTTGTTAACCATTCCCCAGTTTTCCATAACCAACACAGTTATATTAAAGGGACATTGTATACTAGATTTTTCTTTGCATACATGTTTTGTAGATTATGCATTTATATAGCCCATCTGGGATTTTTTTTTTATAAAAATGTATAGTTTTGCTTATTTTTAAATAACATTGTGCTTATTTTTATATTCCTAACCAAGCCCCACAGTTTTAGATGTATGCTGATGTATACAAACTCCTGGTTGTGTAATGAGTCTTTTCATATGCGGGGAGGGGGGTCTTCTCTTCTTGCAGTCCCTTTCAGTGGGTGTCCCAGCCTAACCTTATCAACAGTGCTAAACTGGGAGCTTCTAAGTAAGTTTTTATAAGATTTTATACTGAAACTAGTGTCTATTATATACAGTTATATGAAAATTGGTGCATACATTCCTTATAATATTCTTTTCACCACTGTGATTGCCTTTCATCTAAGCTTCTGCAGACTGCCTCCTTGTTTCAGTTCTTTTAACAGACTTGAATTTTAGCCAATCAGTGCTGACTCATAAGTAACTCCACAGGCTAAGAACAATGTTATCAATATGGCCCACATGAACTATTGATGTGAAGCTGTATAGCTTTCAACAAAAAAATACCAAAATAGCAAAGCAAATTTGATGATAAAAGTAAATTGGAAAGTTGTTTGTTTACAATTGCATGCCCTATCTGAATCATGAAAGTTTCATTTTGACTAAACTGTCCCTTTAATTCCTGATTTTGATCCTCTGGCCTGTTCCTGTATTCTGAGTATTGCTCCTGAATATTGGTTTCATCCCCAAACAAAATGAGGCAAGTGATCCATTGACAATGCATTAGTTCATAGGTGTAGGGAGTTATAACAAGGAGTTAGAGAAAAGAGTGGACAACTTAGAAATATGTACTCTTTAAATTCAAATCTCCTTAAATATCCCATTAAACATGCAATACTGCCTTTACCTTCTCCTCCCTTTTCCTTAAAGTCACAGCTCTTCCTTTTGCAAACAGCACTCATAGTATACATAAATCTCCTTCTCTTCTAGCTTTCTTTCTCTACAACACACATGCACTCTATTCTTATCTCACATCACTCTGCCAACCATGCTGCACTGATACTAAGCTTAGACACTGACAGAAGTCAAACTCTCATCTTCTTTCTCTTACCATCTTTCTTCCCCTTTCTACCTGGGGATGTCTTGCTTAACCCAGGTCCACCCTCTGCCTCCCTCTGCTCACTACCCTGAATGACAACTCCAAAACCTTGCCCACGTAACCCTCTCAACATCATTAACTGCACTTCTGTTAAAACTCCATAATTCTCTTGTGCTCTTTGGAATGCACGCTCTGTATGCAATAAGCACACATTTATTCATGACCTATTCATTTCACAATCACTTAACCTATTGGCCCCCACAGGAATTTGGCTCTCCTTCTCTAACACAGTCGTTGTAGCCTCTCTGTCCTATGGCATCCTGCACGCTCCCAGACAAGAAGAGGGAGTAGGCATTCTACTGTACCTTCCACTGTATTCCTTCACCCCTCTCTCTTTCTTTCTTATCTTTTGAAGTTCATTCCATCCGCCTCTTCTCCCCTGTAGCTTTCCGTGTTGCTGTTATCTATCGATTCTCTGGCCCAGCATCACAATTTCTAGACCACTTTGAAGCCTAGATTCCACACTTCCTCTTTTGTCACTTCCATTCTTTCATTTTAGGGTACATCAAGATACCTGTGACAACTCTAACATGCCTGCTGCCTCTAAACTTCTATCTTTTACCACCTCCTTTGGCCTGTCCCAGTGGACAACTTCTCCAACGCACTGCGAAGGCAACTCTATTGACTATGTCTTAACCATTCTGTGTGACATTTCCAACCTCTCTAAATTCCCCTTACCGCTCTCTGACCACCATCTACAAATTTTCTCTCTTAGTCTACCAGCTGCATCCTTGCAAGCACCAAAAAAGCTGCTACCTTACAAGAATTTAAATGACTTGGATCTTGCACACTTTTCTGCTCAACTGAATAATCTATTCTCCAACATTTCATCCCTCTCTTGCCCAGACCTTGTAGGCTCACAGTATACTAAAATCAACACTTGACAAAGTTGTGCCCTGCACTGTACGCCGTACATTATGCACTCAATGACAACAGTGGCACACCAAACATACCCATATCTTCAGCAATGTTCACAGTCTGCTGAATGTCAGTGGAGGAAATCACGCACCCATGTTCATTTTCTGCATTTTAAATTATTCCTTAAGTCATACAACTCTGCCTTCAGCCTAGCTAAATGAGTATATTTCTTCTCCCTTGTCTTAACTTGCTCATCCAACCCAGAAGGCCACTACCAAAGTCACTTATAATATTATTACTGATTTAACAATGACCTGCTCCTTGCATCTGCAACTATCACCTCTTCTCATGCTAGACTGCAGGACTTCTGTTGTGCAGCACCTACCTTCTGGAACACTCTCCCTTGTGCTGTCAGGCTTTGCCCTAATCTTTCTTCCTTTAAATGCTCTCTGAAGACTTTTTCTGTGCAGAGAAGCCTACCACCCAACTCAATAATTCATTTCTCTTACCTAACAACACTTCCCTCATCTAACTCTGCATTAACATCTTTCTCAATCTTGCAGTCCTCACCTCCTGTTTCTCAACCTTCTACCCTTCTAGATTGTAAGTTCCCATGGGAAAAGGGACCTCAATCCCTCCTGTATGTGTTTGTAAATTTTGTCTTCTCTCTTACAAGTCTTGTATTGTTTTATTTAAATGAATTGTATCCATGGACAGCGCTTTGGAAAATGTTGGCGCTTCATAAATAAAGTATTATAATAATAATAATAATAATTCAAACATAAAATCAACACAATTAGAAAAGATATCTACCCCTCAAACCTTGGCCACCTACCCACCCTTCTTTTAAAGGGATACTAAACCCATTTTTTTTTTCTTTCATGATTCAGATAGAGCATTCAATTTTAAGCAACTTTCTAATTTACTCCTATTATCAATTTTTCTTTGTTCTCTTGGTATCCATGTGACAGCTACCCCAAACCTAATGTCTCTGCACCATCAACCTGTAGACTGTATGGTTTCCAGTGCAGGGCCCTCTTCCTCTTGTACTAGATTTGTTCAGTCTGTTATGTTTTTGTATCTTTTCACAAATCTATGTACCCAGCACTACGGAATTTTGCATTGCTACACAAATAAATGATAATAATACTGCTCCCTACTTCCCTTTGCTAAACCAGACAGAGACTGTCTCTCTTGCTGTGCTTTCTGGTTTGGGCTCACTGTTACATCTGTAAGTTAAATACTTGTTTGCCATACTTGCTTCAAACAGCAACATGTAACCATTGCTGTTAGCATTTCAATATGATACTGACATTAAAATGCAGTATAACATATCAGAAGTTTTGTTTCATTTCTTTGTTTACTAGAAAAGTTTGTAATCTTAATAATTTGTAAAAGGAAACTTTTTTTTTAAGGTGTGAACAATAAATACATGAATGTTATCAATCAACAGCACATAATAGCCACAACCTTTACTACATGGTACAATGGGGCATATTACTGGTGTTTTAACCTTGTAAAACAGGTTTAAAGTGTCTGTAGTCAAGGTTGCCTGTCACCTAGGGATGGCACACAAACCCAATAATAATAATGATGAAAAGCTCTCAGTTTATTTACATCTTTTTTTTAAGCATTTACTTACTCCTGGGAAGGTTTTGGGACACAGTGTAATATTGGCTACTAGTCCTAAAGCCCGTGTACACGGGCCATTTTTTGCAGTACAGTGGCTCCCCCTTTCTTTTGCTCTCTCTGCCCCCTCTCTTTTGCTCTCTCTCTCTCCCTCTCTTCTGCTCTCTCTCGCCCCCTCTCTTCTGCTCTCCCTCTCTCTGTATTTTGCTCTCTCCCCCCTCTCTTTTGCTCTCTCCCTTCTCTTTTGCTCTGTCTTCCCTCTCTTTTGCTCTCTCTCTCCCCCTCACTTTTGCTCTCTCTCTCCCCCCTCTCTTTTCCTCCTTCTCTTTTGCGCTCTCTCTCTCTCCTCTCTTTTGCGCTCTCCTCCCTCTCTTTTGCTCTCTCTCTCTCTGCCACTCTTTTGCTCTCTCTCCTCCTCAATTTTGCTGTCTTCCCCTCTCTCTTTTGCTGTCTCTCTCCCTCTCTTTTGCTCTCTTTATGCCCCCTCTTTTGCTCTCTCACTCCCCCCTTTCTTTTGCTCTCTATCCCCCTTTCTTTTGCTCTCTCTCCCCCTCACTTTTGCTCTCTCTCCCCTTTCTTTTGCTCTCTCCCCCTCTATTTTGCTGTCTCTCTCCCTCTCTTTTGCTCTCTCTCTCCCCCTCTCTTTTGCTCTCTCTCTCCCCCTCTCTTTTGCTCTCTCTTTCCCCCCTCTTTTGCTCTCTCTATCCCCCCTCTTGTGCTCTCTCTATGCCCCCTCTCTTTTGCTCTTTTTCTCCCCCTCTCTTTTGCTCTCCCCCCTCTCTTATGCTCTCTCTCCCCCTCTCTTTTGCTCTCTCTCTCCTCTTTCTTTTGCTCTCTCCCCCTCTCTTTCCCCTCTCTTCCACCCTCTCTTTTGCACTCTCTCTCTTTCCTCTCTCTTTTTCGCTCTCTCCCCCCTCTTTTTTGCTCTCTCTCCCCCTCTCTTTTGCTTTCTCTCTCCCCTCTCTTTTGCTTTCTCTCTCCCCCCTCTCTTTCCCCCTCTCTTTTGCGCTCTCTCTCTCTCTCTCCTCTTGTGTTCTCTCCCCCCTCCCTTTTGATGTCTCTCTCCCTCTCTTTTGCTCTCTCTATCTCCCCTCTTTTGCTCTCTCTCTCCCCTTTCTTTTGCTCTCCCTCCCCCCTCTCTTTTGCTGTCTCCCTTCCTCTCTTTTGCTCTCTCTCTCCCCCTCTCTTTTGCTCTCTCTCTCCCCCTCTCTTTTGCTCCCTCTTTCCCCCCTCTTTTGCTCTCTCTATCCCCCCTCTTTTGCTCTCTCTATGCCCCCTCTCTTTTGCTCTTTTTTCCCCCCCATCTCTTTTGTTTTCCCCCCTCTCTTATGCTCTCTCTCCCCCTCTCTTTTGCTCTCTCTCTCCTCTCTCTTTTGCTCTCTCCCCCTCTCTTTCCCCTCTCTTCCACCCTCTCTTTTGCACTCTCTCTCTCTTTCCTCTCTCTTTTTCGCTCTCTCCCCCTCTTTTTTGCTCTCTCTCTCCCCCTCTCTTTTGCTTTCTCTCTCTCCCCTCTCTTTTGCTTTCTCTCTCCCCCTCTTTTTCCCCCCCTCTCTTTTGCGCGCTCTCTCTCTCTCTCTCCTCTTGTGTGCTCTCCCCCCACTCTTTTGATGTCTCTCACCCCTCTCTTTTTCTCTATCTCTCCCCTTTCTGCCCCCTCTATTTTGCTGTCTCTCTCCCTCTCTTTTGCTCTCTCTATCTCCCCTCTTTTGCTCTCTCTCTCCCCTTTCTTTTGCTCTCCCTCCCCCCTCTCTTTTGCTGTCTCCCTTCCTCTCTTTTGCTCTCTCTCTCCCCCTCTCTTTTGCTATCTCTCTCCCCCCTCTATTTTGCTCTTTCTTTCCCCCCTCTCTCTCTCCTTTCTTTTTTGCTCTCTCTCCCCCCTCTCTTTCCCCTCTCTCTTTCCCCTCTCTTTCCCACTCTCTCCCCTCTCTTTTGCGCTCTCCCCCCTCTTTATTGCTCTCTCCCCCTCTCTTTTGCTCTCTCTCTTTCCCCTCTCTTTTGCTCTCTCTCTCTCCCCCCCCCCTCTCTTTTGCCCCCTCTCTTTTGCGCTCCCTCCCCTCTTTTGCGCTCTCCCCCCTCTCTTTTGCTCTCTATCTCCTCTCTTTTGCTCTCTCTCTCCTCTTTCTCCTCCCTCTCTTTTGCTGTCTCTCTCCCTCTCTTTTGCTCTCTCTCTCCCCTTTCTTTTGCTCTCCCTCCCCACTCTCTTTTGCTGTCTCTCTCCCTCTCTTTTGCTCTCTCTATCCCCCCCCTTTTGCTCTCTCTATACCCCCCTCTTTAGCTCTCTCTCTATCCCCCTCTTTTGAGCTCTCTCTCACGTCATGTCGGCCCCGTCCAGGTCATGCCCGGCCCTGCCCGCGTCATGCCTGCACCCATCACCCCCGGTCGGCCCCAGATGCCAGGTCTATTGAAGGCCTGGTGTGTTTGTCCTCGCGCAGTCTCTACTGCGCATGACAGCTTCGGACAAACACACTTGGCCTTTTATATTATAGGATATGTAATTCATTCACTATATTTAGATTTTTTGTTGACTCCCCAACTGCATAAGGGGCCAGATTACGAATGGTGCGCTTACTGTTTTGTGCAAGTGATATTGGGTTTATCATGGCTGTTTATGCACGTCGAAAGGAGCGCTCATATTACAAGTTGAAAGTAAATGCGAACATGAGAGCACAATCGTGATTTACGCTTTATTTATATATATATATATACTATGCCTGAGGAAACGGCCTTATAGCGCAAAGAAACGTGTTGCATTTATAGGGGGACACCTATAGGATAGGATACCCTTATTCCACTTTTGTATTTGTTTTTAAACCTTTTTAATAAATAGCATATTTTACAAAAATCCAAATTGAGTGGAAAGACCTTACCTGCCTGTGATTATTGAGTTCCTATTGGAGTACCATTATTGGCACTTCCCTGCACCTGGATCCTGCTCATTGGGAGAACCACAGTGGGGTGAGCTGACACACCTGCTATAAATCTGTCTGCATCTACCAGCACATTGGTGTGCTTGGTGAATATCTTTAACCCGGATCAATCGGTGAGGAGGAGGCAGCCAACATACGGAAATTTATTTTAAGAAGGATTGTTCCAATAACCAAGAAGTATATTTTGTTCACTTGGGACATTTGTTTGTAAAATCTTTTATACCAAGACAGAAAAAGTACTCCAAGAGGCCAACCACCAACCCACAGGAAGTGTAAGGGATTTATTCACAACCAGAAACACATCCCTGCATACTCCAGGAGGCTAACGAAAACCTAAAGAGGCATCACATCTGGATACAAGGAGAAGATTCAACCATCTATATATACCCCCAGTGCGGCATACTTACCTCATTAGATTGGGGTAATATCTGGTAAGGGTATTATATACCATCTATTACTGCATATCAACTATAGCTGGAGATATACTACGGACTATATACATTTTAAGGACTCATATGAACATTGTTTCACATTTTATATATTTTTTATCTTTCATTTTTTTTTTTATTCTTTCATTCATATTCCTGTACATGCCCCATACTTTATTGGATATATAGGCGCTGTATCAATCCTTGAATTCATTCATATATATAGTAATCTGCAACATAGGACTGCACTCACTGGATTTATGTAAAAAACTCTTTAATTAGGTAACGTTTCGGAGCACGCAGGCCCCTTCCTCAGACCAGTGACCTCACTGGTCTGAGGAAGGGGCCTGCGTGCTCCGAAACTTTACCTAATTAAAGAGTTTTTTACATAAATCCAGTGAGTGCAGTCCTATGTTGCAGATTACTATGATTACTCATTGATCTGGCACTCTGGTTGGCGACTATTTGACATTGAGAGTGCAGATACACATGGAGGATATATATATATATTTATTTTTTTTAATCTTCAAAGGAGAGGTATATGCACTCTCACCAACTTCCAACATTCCCCAGGGTGCTCTGTAGGAATAATCATAGAGTAGATAGCAGAAAGCACTCACTGGACTTCAGCATTCTTAGAACCAACAATACTTTATTTGTGACGTTTCGGGAAGGAACAGAGGAAGGGACAGTTATTGTCCCGAAACGTCACAAATAAAGTATTGTTGGTTCTAAGAATGCTGAAGTCCAGTGAGTGCTTTCTCCTATCTACTCTATATGTATGTTTATATATATACGTATATGTGTTTATATATGTGTACATATGTATTTAAGGACATATATACATATGTGGACATAAATACATAGGGGCCGATTTACTAATGTGCGGGTGGACATTGATCATTGCACAAGCATTTCTAGTGAAATGCTTGTGCAATGCCGCCCCAAGCACATTTCCGGCCAATCGGCCGCTAGCAGGGGGTGTCAATCAACCCAATCGTATCCAATCGGGCTGATTACTGTCCGCCGCCTTAGAGGTGCTGCTTCTTAACTTCCACTTCAGGCAGAACTGAAGCGGAGTGGGTCGGAAGCAGCATCCACTGCTTAATAAATCGACCCCATAGAAATTCATATTTATGCAATGTTCTTAATAAAGTGTTATACTGTGTATTTACTGCAAATATTTCCCATTCCAATAATCTGTGCATAGCATAATATGTTCTATGTATTTATAAATAGATATTCCTATTAATATACTGTATGTATATATCTATACCTATATATATATAAATATGTACTTATGAATAAATAGAAGATATTTTGCTATGTGAAGAACATTGGAATGTGAAATATTTATATTTTCATGTCAGGTTACCGCACTTAAGAAAATGCAATCGGGTTTGCGCGCAAGTAGAGTATTATTTTTTTTCCCCAATTTTCTTGCTTCATTGACTTCTATTGGGGAATACGTTTATGTTGTTGCGATATTTAAAGCTCAGCTTTTTGCACATGACGTGCAAAAACGTTTTACTTTCAACTTGTAATACGCGTGATACACTTCTAGCGCAGTTAACGCACAAGTGGGAGTGCAAAATTACCGCTCCACTCGTAATCTAGCCTAAAGTAAGGCTGCTTATAGGGATAGAAAGGCAAAAATTAAAATGTGTATGGGTGCATTTTTGAATCATTTTTGCAATATAATTTTATTAGCAAAAAATGATTACTGTTTCAGCAGCATATGCACATATGCTGTGAGTACCCCGTCTATCAGAATTCAAACACCATAGTTTCTCACAGAGAGTCGGGGGACGATGACGACTTGTCTGACAAAAATAAAGCCTTCACACCATTGCCATTTCTCTGACCAGCCATGCTGTTTGAACCCTTATGCTCTTCACACGTAGCATATGTACGTATGTAATTGAAACAGTAATAACTTTTGCTAATGAAAGTATATTGCAAAAATGCTGCTATTCAAAATTAAATTGCACCCATGCAGATTTCAAATTTGAGTTTTCTATCCATTTAAAAAAGAATATTAGTGCATAGTTTAAATAAATAATTAAGATTTCTTCCATAAAAGGACAATAATGGGGGGCGTGTCCGGGCTAGGACCCAAGATGACCACTAAACTGGGAGCTCTGTATCCAGATTTACAATCCGCCTTGATCTCTGAAAATTGTGTAACCATCCAGCCTGAAATTGTGCTCTAAGATGTGACTGAAGATACCCTGAGCTGGATTATATATGTATTAAATGTATTAGGACTTCCCAGACTGGACTGCTGAGCTCTTTTGGCGGCTCTTGCAGAGAGGGAGCTCAGCAAAGGGGACTGTGTCCTGGAACTGCTGTCAACTTTGTTACCTCAGGGGTGCATTTGCTCAGCCCAGTTTGGGATACCTACTTGAGGGGACAGTGGTCTATCAATTCCAATGGACATTGAACGTTATCTGGGGTTAGGTGGCAATGGCTACATGTTATCTCTGGGAATGTTCAGCACTTGTGGCGTCTTGTTGTTTGCAAAGTTGTGGCCTCTTTGCTACTTTAGAGGGACTCATTCGTGATGTTACAGTGAACACCTAGTTATCACTTAACTAGTGCATTTATATACTTATATATAGTTTTAGCATTTGGCCCTACATTACTGTGCAGCTCTCTTCTGATGGGGGTTAGCATTCCTTAACTGTTAGGTACTTATGATATGATGTCCTGAGTTAGGCCTATAGTGTTAACGTTACTGTTATATTTGTTCATCTTCTTTGCAGCCCTAACAGTATTTTCAATACGTTTACCTAGCAATAATGTGAATATCTTTCTGCATTAACACACCATATAGTTTTTACTTAACTGTAACTGCTATTACTTTGCTCAATCACTCCTATATCATACACTTTTGACACAACAGCTATAGGGCTCCCATATGCCGTGCTTAACCTCAGCATGGGTTAACTACATTTTTAAAGGGGGGCGACCCATATTAGGTTATGGAGCAGCGGTCTATCTGCTAATATTATTTGCTTGTTTTATATGGGATTGTTTTATATACTTGCAAAGCTCTGCTTCAATATTTCTCTCACTTGCATAGCTACAGTATGGGGCAGCATACTGGTTCTAGTTAAGCTATGTGCCATTTCAAACACTACTACACTGTATTTTTAAGTTACAGAGAAATAACCCACAACAACCTTGTCCCTCAAGTTCTTAAAGTTTACATATGCTATAACTCATGGGCTTAAAATATATTCTAAAGGTCGGCGGACTAAATTTTTAATACGTGCATTACAGTATCATACATAAAAAACTGTAGCTATAAGACAGATGTGGGTTCCAAGAATAGTTTCTGTTTTGCAGAGGGTGCTACTTGCCTAGGAGAGGTATCTCTTACATTTTTATAAATGGTCTTATCTGTGTATATGTTAGTACATTATTTACTCACTGTGGCCTAGATTTAGAGTTCGGCGGTAAAAGGGCTGTTAACGCTCCGCGGGCTTTTTTCTGGCCGCACCATAAAATTAACTCTGGTATCGAGAGTTCAAACAAATGCTGCGTTAGGCTCCAAAAAAGGAGCGTAGAGCATTTTTACCGCAAATGCAACTCTCGATACCAGAGTTGCTTACGGACGCGGCCGGCATCAAAAACGTGCTCGTGCACGATTCCCCCATAGGAAACAATGGGGCTGTTTGAGCTGAAAAAAAACCTAACACCTGCAAAAAAGCCGCGTTCAGCTCCTAACGCAGCCCCATTGTTTCCTATGGGGAAACACTTCCTACGTCTGCACCTAACACCCTAACATGTACCCCGAGTCTAAACACCCCTAGCCTTACACTTATTAACCCCTAATCTGCCGCCCCCGCTATCGCTGACCCCTGCATTATATTATTAACCCCTAATCTTCCGCTCCGTAAACCGCCGCAACCTACGTTATCCCTATGTACCCCTAATCTGCTGCCCTAACATCGCCGACCCCTATGTTATATTTATTAACCCCTAATCTGCCCCCCACAACGTCGCCGACACCTACCTACACTTATTAACCCCTAATCTGCCGAGCGGACCTGAGCGCTACTATAATAAAGTTATTAACCCCTAATCCGCCTCACTAACCCTATCATAAATAGTATTAACCCCTAATCTGCCCTCCCTAACATCGCCGACACCTACCTTCAATTATTAACCCCTAATCTTCCGATCGGAGCTCACCGCTATTCTAATAAATGTATTAACCCCTAAAGCTAAGTCTAACCCTAACACTAACACCCCCCTAACTTAAATATAATTTACATCTAACGAAATAAATTAACTCTTATTAAATAAATTAATCCTATTTAAAGCTAAATACTTACCTGTAAAATAAACCCTAATATAGCTACAATATAAATTATAATTATATTATAGCTATTTTAGGATTTATATTTATTTTACAGGCAACTTGGTATTTATTTTAACTAGGTACGATAGCTATTAAATAGTTAAGAACAATTTAATAGTTACCTAGTTAAAATAATAACAAATTTACCTGTAAAATAAATCCTAACCTAAGATATAATTAAACCTAACACTACCCTATCAATAAAATAATTAAATAAACTACCTACAATTACCTACAATTAACCTAACACTACACTATCAATAAATTAAATAAACACAATTGCTACAAATAAATACAATTAAATAAACTAGCTAAAGTACAAAAAATAAAAAAGAACTAAGTTACAGAAAATAAAAAAATATTTACAAACATAAGAAAAATATTACAACAATTTTAAACTAATTACACCTACTCTAAGCCCCCTAATAAAATAACAAAGCCCCCCAAAATAAAAAATTCCCTACCCTATTCTAAATTAAAAAAGTTACAAGCTCTTTTACCTTACCAGCCCTGAACAGGGCCCTTTGCGGGGCATGCCCCAAGAAGTTCAGCTCTTTTGCCTGTAAAAAAAAACATACAATACCCCCCCCCAACATTACAACCCACCACCCGCATACCCCTAATCTAACCCAAACCCCCCTTAAATAAACCTAACACTAAGCCCCTGAAGATCTTCCTACCTTGTCTTCACCATCCAGGTATCACCGATCGGTCCTGGCTCCGATATCTTCATCCAACCCAAGCGGGGGCTAGACATCCACTGAAGAAGTCCAGAAGAGGGTCCAAAGTCTTCCTCCTATCCGGCAAGAAGAGGACATCCGGACCGGCAAACATCTTCTCCAAGCGGCATCTTCCATCTTCTTCCATCCGGAGCGAAGCGGCAGGATCCTGAAGACCCCCAGCGCGGAACATCCATCCGGACCGACGACTGAACGACGAATGACTGTTCCTTTAAGGGACGTCATCCAAGATGGCGTCCCTCGAATTCCGATTGGCTGATAGGATTCTATCAGCCAATCGGAATTAAGGTAGGAATATTCTGATTGGCTGATGGAATCAGCCAATCAGAATCTAGTTCAATCCGATTGGCTGATCCAATCAGCCAATCAGATTGAGCTCGCATTCTATTGGCTGATCGGAACAGCCAATAGAATGCGAGCTCAATCTGATTGGCTGATTGGATCAGCCAATCGGATTGAACTTGATTCTGATTGGCTGATTCCATCAGCCAATCAGAAAATTCCTACCTTAATTCCGATTGGCTGATAGAATCCTATCAGCCAATCGGAATTCGAGGGACGCCATCTTGGATGACGTCCCTTAAAGGAACCGTCATTCGTCGTTCAGTCGTCGGTCCGGATGGATGTTCCGCGCTGGGGGTCTTCAGGATCCTGCCGCTTCGCTCCGGATGGAAGAAGATCGAAGATGCCGCTTGGAGAAGATGTTTGCCGGTCCGGATGTCCTCTCCTTGCCGTATAGGAGGAAGACTTTGGACCCTCTTCTGGACTTCTTCAGTGGATGTCTAGCCCCCGCTTGGGTTGGATGAAGATATCGGAGCCAGGACCGATCGGTGATACCTGGATGGTGAAGACAAGGTAGGAAGATCTTCAGGGGATTAGTGTTAGGTTTATTTAAGGGGGGTTTGGGTTAGATTAGGGGTATGTGGGTGGTGGGTTGTAATGTTGGGGGGGGGTATTGTATGTTTTTTTTTACAGGCAAAAGAGCTGAACTTCTTGGGGCATGCCCCGCAAAGGGCCCTGTTCAGGGCTGGTAAGGTAAAAGAGCTTGTAACTTTTTTAATTTAGAATAGGGTAGGGAATTTTTTATTTTGGGGGGCTTTGTTATTTTATTAGGGGGCTTAGAGTAGGTGTAATTAGTTTAAAATTGTTGTAATATTTTTCTTATGTTTGTAAATATTTTTTTATTTTCTGTAACTTAGTTCTTTTTTATTTTTTGTACTTTAGCTAGTTTATTTAATTGTATTTATTTGTAGCAATTGTGTTTATTTAATTTATTGATAGTGTAGTGTTAGGTTAATTGTAGGTAATTGTAGGTAGTTTATTTAATTATTTTATTGATAGGGTAGTGTTAGGTTTAATTATATCTTAGGTTAGGATTTATTTTACAGGTAAATTTGTTATTATTTTAACTAGGTAACTATTAAATTGTTCTTAACTATTTAATAGCTATCGTACCTAGTTAAAATAAATACCAAGTTGCCTGTAAAATAAATATAAATCCTAAAATAGCTATAATATAATTATAATTTATATTGTAGCTATATTAGGGTTTATTTTACAGGTAAGTATTTAGCTTTAAATAGGATTAATTTATTTAATAAGAGTTAATTTATTTCGTTAGATGTAAATTATATTTAAGTTAGGGGGGTGTTAGTGTTAGGGTTAGACTTAGCTTTAGGGGTTAATACATTTATTAGAATAGCGGTGAGCTCCGATCGGAAGATTAGGGGTTAATAATTGAAGGTAGGTGTCGGCGATGTTAGGGAGGGCAGATTAGGGGTTAATACTATTTATTATAGGGTTAGTGATGCGGATTAGGGGTTAATAACTTTATTATAGTAGCGCTCAGGTCCGCTCGGCAGATTAGGAGTTAATAAGTGTAGGTAGGTGTCGGCGACGTTGAGGGGGGCAGATTAGGGGTTAATAAATATAATATAGGGGTCGGCGGTGTTAGGGGCAGCAGATTAGGGGTACATAGGGATAACGTAGGTTGCGGCGCTTTGCGGTCGGAAGATTAGGGGTTAATTATTTTAAGTAGCTGGCGGCGATGTTGTGGGGGGCAGATTAGGGGTTAATAAATGTAATATAGGGGTCGGCGGGGTTAGGGGCAGCAGATTAGGGGTACATAAGTATAACGTAGGTGGCGGTCGGCATATTAGGGGTTAAAAATTTTAATCGAGTGGCGGCGATGTGGGGGGAGCTCGGTTTAGGGGTACATAGGTAGTTTATGGGTGTTAGTGTACTTTAGGGTACAGTAGTTAAGAGCTTTATAAACCGGCGTTAGCCAGAAAGCTCTTAACTCCTGCTATTTTCAGGCGGCTGGAATCTTGTCGTTAGAGCTCTAACGCTCACTGCAGAAACGACTCTAAATACCAGCGTTAGAAAGATCCCATTGAAAATATAGGCTACGCAAATGGCGTAGGGGGATCTGCGGTATGGAAAAGTCGCGGCTGAAAAGTGAGCGTTAGACCCTTTAATCACTGACTCCAAATACCAGCGGGCGGCCAAAACCAGCGTTAGGAGCCTCTAACGCTGGTTTTGACAGCTACCGCCGAACTCTAAATCTAGGCCTGAGTATTTTGAGGTCCTACAAAGTAACTTAGAGGGTACACTAAGAGATCTCATACCACACCTTATTACTGTATCCCCTAACATTTACCCCTTACTTATATTTCATACCTGTGGTCCATGAGTGGCCACAAATGTTTAACTGGGGTATGCTTTACCCTAACTGGGGTACGCTTTACCCTAACTTCTATATATTTAAGGCTTATTATTAGTACCCTATGTATGTATTGGACCCAAGAACAGCCATGTTACCATTCCCCCTACTCTCCACCCCTTATTTAAATCCGATATCAGTGGTACAAGAGTGGTACAAGGTTACTTAGTAGTAAGAAATAGTAATGATATACATGCTGCTCTGTACAAGGATTTTGTGGATAGATTGAAAAAAAGATGCATTAGGATTTTGCACATTCTGCTCACGCCTATGTATTTTAGTCCTTGGCGCCTGCTGCCCGAATGGTAGTTTCTCCCCTGTCAGGATAGATGGGATTTTGGAAATGTATAAATGTGTTTGGTATATATATTGTCTGCCCTGGTAAAAATATGTTGCATGAGCAATCTGTAGTTCTGCACAATAATATAAAGAGATGCAATGCAGATTTCTCATTTAATCTCTGAGATTTAATCTCATTAAAGTCTGGGCACCCCTAATCTATACTGATATAATTATACAGACATTCATTTTCCCTTGTCTTTCGCTTGCACACACCCATGCTTCAGGATATGATTTCCTTTTCTTCTGTGAAATATGCTTACATGTTGCTAAATCCCTTGATGTATTTAAAATATGTTATGTCTAATGCTTTACTCCTCCAAGCTATTAAAGGTCTCTGTTCACAGGTTTTATGATACATACCAGTGAAGAAATATACACAGACAGGTGCACTATCTTTCTTATCTATATATTTGCATGATTATTAGCAAAGGCTTTTGGATAGTCTTGTTTAAGGAGTTAAAGGGACAGTCAACACTAAAATTGTTATTTTTTTAAAATGATAGATAACGCCTTTACTACCCATTCCCCAGCTTTGCACAACCAACATTGTTCTATTAATATACTTTATAACATTTAAACCTCTAAATTTTTGCCTGTTTCTAAGCCACTACAGACAGCCTCTTATCACATGTTTTTTTATTTGCTTTTCACAACAGGAGACTGCTAGTTCATGTGGGTCATATAAATAACATTGTGCTCACACTCTAAAATTCAAGTCAATAGATAATAAATAAAAAGTCATGTGATCAGGGGGCTGTCAAAAGAGGCTTAGATACAAGGTAGTCATAGAGGTTTAAAGTATATTAATATAACTGTATTGGCTATGCAAAACTGGGGAATGGGTAATAAAGGGATTATCTATCTTTTAAAACAATAACACATTTTGAGTTGACTGTTCCTTTAAGGAACATGGTTTTATTACTAAAATAATTTTGAACTGTACTAGCAGAGGAACTAGTAATACATTACCAATTAAGGGCTCATTTCTCCAACATTGGTGTGTCCGGTCCACGGCGTCATCCTTACTTGTGGGATATTCTCTTCCCCAACAGGAAATGGCAAAGAGTCCCAGCAAAGCTGGTCACATGATCCCTCCTAGGCTCCGCCCACCCCAGTCATTCTCTTTGCCGTTGCACAGGCAACATCTCCACGGAGATGGTTAAGAGTTTTTTGGTGTTTAAATGTAGTTTTATTCTTCTATCAAGTGTTTGTTATTTTAAAATAGTGCTGGTATGTACTATTTACTCTGAAACAGAAAAGGATGAAGATTTCTGTTTGTAAGAGGAAGATGATTTTAGCAGACAGTAACTGAAATCAATTGCTGTTTCCACACAGGACTGTTGAGATGAAGTAACTTCAGTTGGGGGAAACAGTTAGCAGTCTTTTCTGCTTAAGGTATGACTAGCCATATTTCTAACAAGACCATGTAATGCTGGAAGGCTGTCATTTCCCCTCATGGGGACCAGTAAGCCATTTTCTTAGTTAAACATAAAAGAATAAAGGGCTTCAAAAAGGGCTTAAAAACTGGTAGACATTTTTCTGGGCTAAAACAATTGATTTACTAGGCATATTATGCAGATTCTAACTAATTATTGGTATTATAATCTTGGGGATCGTTTAGAAAAACGGCAGGCACTGTGTTGGACACCTTTTTCAGATGGGGGCCTTTCTAGTTATAGACAGAGCCTCATTCTGGGACTGTATAGGGGTTAAATGTAAAAACGGCTCCGGTTCCGTTAATTTAAGGGTTAAAGCTCTGAAATTTGGTGTGCAATATTTTTAATGCTTTAAGACACTGTGGTGAAACAATTCCTTCATACTTTTTCACATATTCAGTAATAAAGTGTTTTCAGTTTGAAATTTAAAGTGACAGTAACGATTTTATTTTAAAACGTTTTTTGTGCTTTGTTGACAAGTTTAAGCCTGTTTAACATGTCTGTACCATCAGATAAGCTATGTTCTATATGTATGAAAGCCAATGTGTCTCCCCATTTAAATTTATGTGATAATTGTGCCATAGTGTCCAAACAAAGTAAGGACAGTATTGCAACAGATAATGATATTGCCCAAGATGATTCCTTAAAATGAGGGGAGTAAACATGATACTACATCATCCCCTACTGTGTCTACACCAGTTATGCCCACACAGGAGGCCCCTAGTACATCTAGTGCGCCAATACTTATTACCATGCAACAATTAACGGCTGTAATGGATAACTCCATAGCAAATCTTTTATCCAAAATGCCTACTTATCAGAGAAAGCGCGATTGCTCTGTTTTAAACACTGAAGAGCAAGAGGACGCTGATGATAACTGTTCTGACATACCCTCACACCAATCTCAAGGGGCCATGAGGGAGGTTTTGTCTGATGGAGAAATTTCAGATTCAGGAAAAATTTCTCATCAAGCTGAACCTGATGTTGTGACATTTAAATTTAAATTAGAACATCTCCGCGCACTGCTTAAGGAGGTGTTATCTACTCTGGATGATTGTGACAATTTGATCATTCCAGAGAAATTATGTAAGATGGACAAGTTCCTAGAGGTTCCGGTGCCTCCCGACGCTTTTCCTATACCCAAGCGGGTGGCGGACATAGTAAATAAAGAGTGGGAAAGGCCCGGCATACCTTTTGTTCCCCCCCCTATATTTAAGAAATTATTTCCTATAGTCGACCCCAGAAAGGACTTATGGCAGACAGTCCCCAAGGTCAAGGGGGCGGTTTCTACTCTAAACAAACGCACTACTATTCCTATCGAAGATAGTTGTGCTTTCAAAGATCCTATGGATAAGAAATTAGAGGGTTTGCTTAAAAAGATTTTTGTACAGCAAGGTTACCTTCTACAACCAATTTCATGCATTGTTCCTGTCACTACGGCAGCGTGTTTCTGGTTCGAGGAACTAGAAAAATCGCTCAGTAAAGAATCTTCGTATGAGGAGGTTATGGACAGAGTTCAAGCACTTAAATTGGCTAACTCTTTTGTTTTAGATGCCGCTTTGCAATTAGCTAGATTAGCGGCAAAAAATTCAGGGTTTGCTGTCGTGGCGCGCAGAGTGCTTTGACTAAAGTCTTGGTCAGCGGATGTGTCTTCCAAGACAAAATTGCTTAACATTCCTTTCAAAGGTAAAACATTATTTGGACCTGATTTGAAAGAGATTATTTCAGACATCACTGGGGGAAAGGGCCACGCCCTCCCACAGGATAGGTCTTTTAAGGCTAATAATAAGCCTAATTTTCGTCCCTTTCGCAGAAACGGACCAGTCTCTAATTCTGTATCCTCTAAGCAAGAGGGTAATACTTCACAACCCAAACCAGCCTGGAAACCAATGCAAGGCTGGAACAAGGGTAAGCAGGCCAAGAAGCCTACCACTGCTACCAAAACAGCATGAAGGGATAGCCCCCGATCCGGGACCGGATCTAGTGGGGGGCAGACTTTCTCTCTTTGCTCAGGCTTGGGCAAGAGATGTTCAGGATCCTTGGGCGCTAGAAATAGTTTCTCAAGGTTATCTCCTGGAATTCAAGGAACTACCCTCAAGGGGAAGGTTCCACAGGTCTCAATTATCTTCAAACCAAATAAAGAGACAGGCATTCTTACATTGTGTAGAAGACCTGTTAAAGATGGGAGTGATACATCCAGTTCCAATAAGAGAACAAGGAATGGGATTTTATTCCAATCTGTTCATAGTTCCCAAAAAAGAGGGAACATTCAGACCAATTTTGGATCTAAAGATCCTAAACAAATTTCTCAGGGTACCATCGTTCAAAATGGAAACTATTCGAACGATCCTACCTACTATCCAGGAAAATCAATTTATGACTACCGTGGATTTAAAGGATGCGTACCTACATAATCCTATCCACAAGGAACATCATCAGTTCCTAAGGTTCGCTTTTCTGGACAAGCATTACCAGTTTGTGGCACTTCCATTTGGATTAGCCACTGCTCCAAGGATTTTCACAAAGGTACTAGGGTCCCTTCTAGCGGTTCTAAGACCAAGGGGCATTGCAGTAGTACCTTACTTGGACGACATCCTGATTCAAGCGTCGTCCCTGTCAAAAGCAAAGGCTCATATGGACATCGTCCTAGCCTTTCTCAGATCTCACGGATGGAAGGTGAACAAAGAAAAAAGTTCTCTGTCCCCGTCAACAAGAGTTCCCTTCTTGGGAACAATAATAGATTCCTTAGAAATGAGGATTTTTCTGACAGAGGTCAGAAAATCAAAACTTCTAAGCTCTTGTCAAGTACTTCATTCTGTTCCTCGTCCTTCCATAGCGCAGTGCATGGAAGTAATAGGATTGATGGTTGCAACAATGGACATAGTTCCTTTTGCACGAATTCATCTAAGACCATTACAACTGTGCATGCTCAGACAGTGGAATGGGGATTATACAGACTTGTCTCCGACGATTCAAGTAGATCAAAAGACCAGAGATTCACTCCGTTGGTGGCTGACCCTGGACAATCTGTCACAGGGAATGAGCTTCCGCAGACCAGAGTGGGTCATTGTCACGACCGACGCCAGCCTAGTGGGCTGGGGCGCGGTCTGGGAATCCCTGAAAGCTCAGGGTCTATGGTCTCGGGAAGAGTCTCTTCTCCCGATAAACATTCTGGAACTGAGAGCGATATTCAATGCTCTCAGAGCTTGGCCTCAACTAGCAAAGGCCAAATTCATAAGGTTTCAGTCAGACAACATGACGACCGTTGCATATATCAATCATCAGGGGGGAACAAGGACTTCCCTGGCGATGAAAGAAATGACCAAGATAATTCAATGGGCGGAGGATCACTCCTGCCACTTGTCTGCGATCCACATCCCAGGAGTGGAAAATTGGGAAGCGAATTTTCTGAGTCGTCAGACATTCCATCCGGGGGAGTGGGAACTCCATCCGGAAATCTTTGCCCAAATAACTCAATTATGGGGCATTCCAGACATCGATCTGATGGCGTCTCGTCAGAACTTCAAGGTTCCTTGCTACGGGTCCAGATCCAGGGATCCCAAGGCGACCCTAGTAGATGCACTAGTAGCACCTTGGACCTTCAACCTAGCTTATGTATTCCCACCGTTTCCTCTCATCCCCAGGCTGGTAGCCAGGATCAATCAGGAGAGGGCCTCGGTGATCTTGATAGCTCCTGCGTGGCCACGCAGGACTTGGTATGCAGACCTGGTCAATATGTCATCGGCTTCACCATGGAAGCTACCTTTGAGACAGGACCTTCTTGTTCAGGGTCCATTCGAACATCCGAATCTGGTTTCCCTCCAACTGACGGCTTGGAGATTGAACGCTTGATTTTATCAAAGCGTGGGTTTTCAGATTCTGTAATAGATACTCTGATTCAGGCTAGAAAGCCTGTAACTAGAAAAATTTACCATAAAATATGGAAAAAATATATCTGTTGGTGTGAATCTAAAGGATTCCCATGGAACAAGATAAAAATTCCTAAGATTCTATCCTTTCTACAAGAAGGTTTGGAGAAAGGATTATCTGCAAGTTCTCTGAAGGGACAGATCTCTGCTTTATCTGTTTTACTTCACAAAAGACTGGCAGCTGTGCCAGATGTTCAAGCATTTGTTCAGGCTCTGGTTAGGATCAAGCCTGTTTACAGACCTTTGACTCCTCCCTGGAGTCTAAATCTAGTTCTTTCAGTTCTTCAAGGGGTTCCGTTTGAACCCTTACATTCCGTAGATATTAAGTTATTATCTTGGAAAGTTTTGTTTTTGGTTGCAATTTCTTCTGCTAGAAGAGTTTCAGAGTTATCTGCTCTGCAGTGTTCTCCGCCCTATCTGGTGTTCCATGCAGATAAGGTGGTTTTGCGTACTAAGCCTGGTTTTCTTCCGAAAGTTGTTTCCAACAAAAATATTAACCAGGAGATAGTTGTACCTTCTTTGTGTCCGAATCCAGTTTCAAAGAAGGAACGTTTGTTACACAATTTGGACGTAGTCCATGCTCTAAAATTCTATTTAGAGGCTACTAAAGATTTCAGACATCTTCCTTGTTTGTTGTTTATTCTGGTAAAAGGAGAGGTCAAAAAGCGACTTCTACCTCTTTCCTTTTGGCTTAAAAGCATTATCCGATTGGCTTATGAGACTGCCGGACGGCAGCCTCCTGAAAGAATCACAGCTCACTCCACTAGGGCTGTGGCTTCCACATGGGCCTTCAAGAATGAGGCTTCTGTTGACCAGATATGTAAGGCAGCGACTTGGTCTTCACTGCACACTTTTGCCAAATTTTATAAATTTGATACTTTTGCTTCTTCGGAGGCTATTTTTGGGAGAAAGGTTTTGCAAGCCATGGTGCCTTCCATTTAGGTGACCTGATTTGCTCCCTCCCTTCATCCGTGTCCTAAAGCTTTGGTATTGGTTCCCACAAGTAAGGATGACGCCGTGGACCGGACACACCAATGTTGGAGAAAACAGAATTTATGCTTACCTTAAAATTTACTTTCTCCAACGGTGTGTCCGGTCCACGGCCCGCCCTGGTTTTTTAATCAGGTCTGATTAATTATTTTCTCTAACTACAGTCACCACGGTATCATATGGTTTCTCCTATATATATTTCCTCCTGTCCGTCGGTCGAATGACTGGGGTGGGCGGAGCCTAGGAGGGATCATGTGACCAGCTTTGCTGGGACTCTTTGCCATTTCCTGTTGGGGAAGAGAATATCTCACAAGTAAGGATGACGCCGTGGACCGGACACACCGTTGGAGAAAGTAATTTATCAGGTAAGCATAAATTCTGTTTTCCATTGAGCCGTTAAAAATGGAGCTGTAAGCTACCGAAGCGGCCGACAGCTAAAAGTAATTTACGGCTCCATTTTAGTACCAGGTTTCCATTTAAAAGAATAGCGTGTTGCGTGCAGTCGCTCTTTTCGACCATACCTAAGTTTGCGCTTCCAACCATCGACACCGGATCCGACAAAAAGCACGCCATAACAAGTGCAATGCCATGGTTACCCGACCTCTGGCTATAAGAATAACGGTTTGTGCCTGCGCTCTTTACCTGTGATCGCCTCTAGAGAGAAAGACACAGGAGCTAGTTGCGCTGGTAGGAGTTTAGTGGTTTTGAGAGTTAGTGGAGAGTTTGATATTTTTTTCCCCCATATATTCTTATTGTAGGCCTCATATAATATTAGTAACACACACACACATCCATACATTAGTTAATTAACACACATTAGTTTATACACACAAACACACATTTGATACAAACACATTCACATTTTTTTTATTTCATTAATCTCCCATATCCCCATCTTCCTTTATTACCCCTTTCATTAGCCCCCTATCCCACTTCTGATCTCCCCTTTAACTACCCTTCCCTTAACCACTATATAACTTTATTTTACTTTTATTCATTTATACATTTCACCCATCCCTGTTTTGATTTACATCCCATATTTTTTTTTTCTAATCTCATATATTTTGTATTTTTTTTAATTATTTTTTTCATTTGACTATTTAGCCCATCCCTTTCTTCATTTGCATCCCTTATTATTTTGCTTTAATTTTGTTCTTATCCTATTTTTATTTTTTTCACTATTTAGCCCATCACTTTTTCCTTTACATCCCTTTGTTTAATTTCACCCCCACATTTTTATTTTATTTGCATGGATATAGAATAGAGATAGTTAGGGTCTAGAAAGGTTAGGTAGTTAGTTTTGGGGATATTTAATTTCGGGTTTAGTTAGGTGAATTAGTGTAGGTAGGTAAGCTAGGGACTTTAGTGTTAGATTAGAGTTAGGGAGGAAGGAGAAAGGGATGGATAGGCCTAGTGGAGTTGGGAGGGGGTGACTAGGGGGAGGGCAGTGGGGAGGGGGGATAGAGGGAGGGGGGAAGTAGGGAGTAGAATGGTCAGGTCTAGGAGCCGAGGTTTGGGTGGTGGATTTGTCCTTCCTCAAACCCTGGCAGAGGAGGGAAGGAGAGAGGGTGGAAGAGGAGTGGAGGTGAGAGGAGTAAGGAGGAGTCAGCCTCAACTAGGCACACACAAAAAAGGGAGAGTGGGGCAGACTGTGCCAAGTGGGGGTGGGGCTGGTGGTAGCCTGTCACAGCCTGCAGGGACAGAGGAGGGAGATAGGGCTGGTCCCCAGTCACAGGAGGGAGAGTCTGTGTCTGCTGGCCCTTTAGGAGTGAAGAGCAGGCTAAGAGAGGAGAAGTACTCCAAAAGGAGAAGGAGGCTCTAGTTGAGGCCTACTTGGAGAGGGCACCTCAGCTGGAGAACCCTAATCTGAGGACGAGTGCCAGGAATCAGTTGTGTGAGGAGATACGAGTGGCAGTCAGCTGCTTAGGATGCAATCGTTCTACTGCCAGCGTAAAACATTGTTATTACGACTACAGGAGGGAAACCAAGGCGAAGATGGCACAGCAGGCTAAATATGCACGTGGGACAGGTGGTGGTCCTAGTAAGCGGATTCACCTGAAGTCGTGGGAGGAGATGCTCTCTAATGTCATCTCTGGTAAAGCTGTCCTGGGATGCAAAGGGACAATGGACACATCAGTGCCAGCTGAAGACGTCCATGAAGGTGAATATTAAATATCATATGTAATAAATATTTTATGTGTAACAATTAAATGTTAATATCAGAAATATACATAGGCTTTGTGCTTGAAATATCAATGTAATCATGCACATGTGTGATACAGAATATAGAATGTTCCTATTTTACATATGGTTAGTAATCAATTGTTTTCAAACATCAGTTGAAAACATACCTAGGTAGGTTGAGGACTGTCAGGGTTTTTTCCCTGTTTTGTTTGCCATGTGCTGCTGGCAGCCATTTTACTCACCTCACTTGCTGACTCTGGTGCATACTGTGTGATGCTGCTCATTTCCTGCACTTTCTTTTATGGCCAGACTGGTATACATCATCCGTGTGAGACAGGATGCAGTCTCAGAATTGTGATGTCATCACTTATTATTTAAAGGACCTCTGTTCAGTATGCTTTGCCCTTGCGTTGTCTCAGACCTGTTTGTGAGAGCTCCTGTGTATTACCTGGCTGTCTGACATCTCTCCTGGTTCCTGATCCCTGGCTTACTCCTGACTCTGCTGTTCTCCTTGTTCCTGATTCCGGCTCATCTGACTACTCGCTTTGGCTCCTGACTCGGCTCATCTGACTACCAGCTCTGGTTTTGAATCCTGGGTTGTTATTTGACTTGTGGACTTTTTATTATTTTTGCTATTAATAAAGGTATGATTATTTTTGCACTTTTCATCTCAGTCTGATTCCTGGTACCCTGACAAGAACAAGTAATGTTTTACATGGTGCAAAGTCTGATTGGTACATTAACTTAAAGAGATAGTAAACCCAATGTTTTTCTTTCATGATTCAGATAGAGCAGCAATTTTAAGCAATGTTCTAATTTACTCCTATTATCAATATTTCTTTGTTCGCTTGGTATTTTTATTTCTAAAAGTAGGAATACAAGCTAAGGAGACTTTGCATTTTTGGTTCAGCACCCTGGCAAGCACTCGTGATTGGTGGCTACATTTAGCCACCTAATAAGCAAGAGCAACCCAGGTTCTGAACCAAAAATGGTCCGGCTCTTAAGATTTAGATTATTGCTTTTCAAATACAGATACCAAGAGAAGGAAGAAAATATGATAATAGGAGTACATTAGAAGGTGGCCTAAAATTGCATGCTCTGTCTGAATCATGAAAGTTTAATTTTGAATTTACTGCCCCTTTAAGTGCATCTTAACATAGTTGTAGTGGATACATTCATCATGATTTCTGGAGAGGCTATCTGCTCAAACAAACAATGGTATAGCTTTTAATTATTTCTATCTATATCATATATATGGACTATGTGTAATACAAAGAGTCGCTTGAAGGCACAATCTCTAAATATACACCTCTGATTACATATGTTTAAGTTTTTATAGAAATTATATATATATATAAAATATATATATTTATATTTGATTTTCAAATGTAATATGTTTCATCAGATTAATTAGTCATAACAATTTATGTTTTAGAATCGGAACATGAGTTTGAGTCCTGCACAAGAGGTCAGTGATGTTCCAAAATTCAGTAAGGAGGAGGGGTTGTGATTGAATCTGGATACTCCTACCTCAGCATGCTCGAAGGGGATAAGCAACAGTCACTGGCTTATGAAGTAGAAAATGTTCCTGCCACATCCCCATATTTATCTGTGAGGACATATCATCAGATGCAGCCTCAACCACCACAGCATCAGATGCAGCCTCAACCACCACAGCATCAGATACAGCCTCAACCACCACAGCATCAGATGCAGCCTCAACCACCACAGCATCAGATGCAGCCTCAACCACCACAGCATCAGATGCAGCCTCAACCACCACAGCATCAGATGCAGCCTCAACCTCCACAGCATCAGATGCAGCCTCAACATCCACAGCATCAGATGCAGCCTCAACATCCACAGCATCAGATGCAGCCTCGACATCCACAGCATCAGATGCATCCTCGACATCCACAGCATCAGATGCAGCCTCAACATCCACAGTATCAGATGCAGCCTCAACATCCACAACATCTTTACTATATGCCACCTTAAAATCAGATCTAGCACCCTCCCATGGCACAACAAATGCCACCACCACCACCCACCAATGTCTGTCCTCAATTGCATATTGAGCCACCCTCACATTCCCCAAGACTGAGTGATGAAAACCCCACAGAGAGCCAGTTATATGTACCAGAGACACCTATGGAGACATAAGTTCCCCCCATAGAATCAAATATTCTTGCACAGACCCAGCAGGATGTTCTACTGCATCTCATTCACAGGGAGCTTAGGCTGACCAGGGTCCAGCAGCAGCATGACTTCAGGAGGCTACAGAGCCAGATAGACATACATAATGCCTCACTCGTCTGCCTGGCAGAGGCAGTGGAGAGGCTCGCAGATAGGCCACAAACTCCCTCCTCACTTGCATCCTCCGTCATCTCCCTGCAGGACCCTGAATCAGATGTTCTAGCCTCCCAGTCAGCTGGTGTGCATTGGCCAAGATGCCACACTTCCACCCAAAGTACCTCTCCTCCAAAGCCCAAATCCCCCCGCAGGCATTAAGCTATATTTTTCTGTTTCAAATATTTTCAGATATATAATATCTAATTTTTTGTATGAAGCACTTTTTTTAAGTGTGATTTCCATCTCATAAATATGCATATCTTTTTCTAATCCAAATTAGAAAATATATTTCAACTTTTTTTTAATAGCTGTTTATTTGCAAAACATTAACAGCTTTATTCATTTTTATTTCACATGATGTCAATTAATATGCAGGTGTACATTGTTAATAAATGTATTTGTACTTCTATCAAGAATATTATGCCATCTAAGAATACTTGAGGATACGTGTCTGAAATCAATACAGTATATGCTAACATTAGTCAACGTGACATGTGTAAATTATGATTGATTAATATTCCACAAGCATATGTTGTTTGCTTCTTCAGATTAAGCTAATAAGGGTTATCCAGTTGTAGAAGAGTTGAAAAGTAAACACTTCTTCCTGTTAATATGGCCAAATACTTTGCATTCATGCTTATAGTCATGTGTGGAATGTAATATCTGAAACCTATACCTATCATGACTAATGCACTCCTTTTTGTCAAGAATAGTATTAAATATTTAGACTGATTGGAGAAATGCATCTCTATGATATTTAAAGGGAGAGTAAACCCACATTTTCTGTGTCTGTTCATATAATGTCAATTAAAATGTATTAATCACCTCTATATCATGGCAATCACATATTTGTTGTGCATACATCAGTGCTTAAAGGGACAGTCAAAAGGGACTTTAGTGTTAGATTAGAGTTAGGGAGGAAGGAGAAAGGGATGGATAGGCCTAGTGGAGTTGGGAGGGGGTGACTAGGGGGAGGGCAGTGGGGAGGGGGGATAGAGGGAGGGGGGAAGTAGGGAGTAGAATGGTCAGGTCTAGGAGCCGAGGTTTGGGTGGTGGATTTGTCCTTCCTCAAACCCTGGCAGAGGAGGGAAGGAGAGAGGGTGGAAGAGGAGTGGAGGTGAGAGGAGTAAGGAGGAGTCAGCCTCAACTAGGCACACACAAAAAAGGGAGAGTGGGGCAGACTGTGCCAAGTGGGGGTGGGGCTGGTGGTAGCCTGTCACAGCCTGCAGGGACAGAGGAGGGAGATAGGGCTGGTCCCCAGTCACAGGAGGGAGAGTCTGTGTCTGCTGGCCCTTTAGGAGTGAAGAGCAGGCTAAGAGAGGAGAAGTACTCCAAAAGGAGAAGGAGGCTCTAGTTGAGGCCTACTTGGAGAGGGCACCTCAGCTGGAGAACCCTAATCTGAGGACGAGTGCCAGGAATCAGTTGTGTGAGGAGATACGAGTGGCAGTCAGCTGCTTAGGATGCAATCGTTCTACTGCCAGCGTAAAACATTGTTATTACGACTACAGGAGGGAAACCAAGGCGAAGATGGCACAGCAGGCTAAATATGCACGTGGGACAGGTGGTGGTCCTAGTAAGCGGATTCACCTGAAGTCGTGGGAGGAGATGCTCTCTAATGTCATCTCTGGTAAAGCTGTCCTGGGATGCAAAGGGACAATGGACACATCAGTGCCAGCTGAAGACGTCCATGAAGGTGAATATTAAATATCATATGTAATAAATATTTTATGTGTAACAATTAAATGTTAATATCAGAAATATACATAGGCTTTGTGCTTGAAATATCAATGTAATCATGCACATGTGTGATACAGAATATAGAATGTTCCTATTTTACATATGGTTAGTAATCAATTGTTTTCAAACATCAGTTGAAAACATACCTAGGTAGGTTGAGGACTGTCAGGGTTTTTTCCCTGTTTTGTTTGCCATGTGCTGCTGGCAGCCATTTTACTCACCTCACTTGCTGACTCTGGTGCATACTGTGTGATGCTGCTCATTTCCTGCACTTTCTTTTATGGCCAGACTGGTATACATCATCCGTGTGAGACAGGATGCAGTCTCAGAATTGTGATGTCATCACTTATTATTTAAAGGACCTCTGTTCAGTATGCTTTGCCCTTGCGTTGTCTCAGACCTGTTTGTGAGAGCTCCTGTGTATTACCTGGCTGTCTGACATCTCTCCTGGTTCCTGATCCCTGGTTTACTCCTGACTCTGCTGTTCTCCTTGTTCCTGATTCCGGCTCATCTGACTACTCGCTTTGGCTCCTGACTCGGCTCATCTGACTACCAGCTCTGGTTTTGAATCCTGGGTTGTTATTTGACTTGTGGACTTTTTATTATTTTTGCTATTAATAAAGGTATGATTATTTTTGCACTTTTCATCTCAGTCTGATTCCTGGTACCCTGACAAGAACAAGTAATGTTTTACATGGTGCAAAGTCTGATTGGTACATTAACTTAAAGAGATAGTAAACCCAATGTTTTTCTTTCATGATTCAGATAGAGCAGCAATTTTAAGCAATGTTCTAATTTACTCCTATTATCAATATTTCTTTGTTCGCTTGGTATTTTTATTTCTAAAAGTAGGAATACAAGCTAAGGAGACTTTGCATTTTTGGTTCAGCACCCTGGCAAGCACTCGTGATTGGTGGCTACATTTAGCCACCTAATAAGCAAGAGCAACCCAGGTTCTGAACCAAAAATGGTCCGGCTCTTAAGATTTAGATTATTGCTTTTCAAATACAGATACCAAGAGAAGGAAGAAAATATGATAATAGGAGTACATTAGAAGGTGGCCTAAAATTGCATGCTCTGTCTGAATCATGAAAGTTTAATTTTGAATTTACTGCCCCTTTAAGTGCATCTTAACATAGTTGTAGTGGATACATTCATCATGATTTCTGGAGAGGCTATCTGCTCAAACAAACAATGGTATAGCTTTTAATTATTTCTATCTATATCATATATATGGACTATGTGTAATACAAAGAGTCGCTTGAAGGCACAATCTCTAAATATACACCTCTGATTACATATGTTTAAGTTTTTATAGAAATTATATATATATATAAAATATATATATTTATATTTGATTTTCAAATGTAATATGTTTCATCAGATTAATTAGTCATAACAATTTATGTTTTAGAATCGGAACATGAGTTTGAGTCCTGCACAAGAGGTCAGTGATGTTCCAAAATTCAGTAAGGAGGAGGGGTTGTGATTGAATCTGGATACTCCTACCTCAGCATGCTCGAAGGGGATAAGCAACAGTCACTGGCTTATGAAGTAGAAAATGTTCCTGCCACATCCCCATATTTATCTGTGAGGACATATCATCAGATGCAGCCTCAACCACCACAGCATCAGATGCAGCCTCAACCACCACAGCATCAGATACAGCCTCAACCACCACAGCATCAGATGCAGCCTCAACCACCACAGCATCAGATGCAGCCTCAACCACCACAGCATCAGATGCAGCCTCAACCACCACAGCATCAGATGCAGCCTCAACCTCCACAGCATCAGATGCAGCCTCAACATCCACAGCATCAGATGCAGCCTCAACATCCACAGCATCAGATGCAGCCTCGACATCCACAGCATCAGATGCATCCTCGACATCCACAGCATCAGATGCAGCCTCAACATCCACAGTATCAGATGCAGCCTCAACATCCACAACATCTTTACTATATGCCACCTTAAAATCAGATCTAGCACCCTCCCATGGCACAACAAATGCCACCACCACCACCCACCAATGTCTGTCCTCAATTGCATATTGAGCCACCCTCACAGTCCCCAAGACTGAGTGATGAAAACCCCACAGAGAGCCAGTTATATGTACCAGAGACACCTATGGAGACATAAGTTCCCCCCATAGAATCAAATATTCTTGCACAGACCCAGCAGGATGTTCTACTGCATCTCATTCACAGGGAGCTTAGGCTGACCAGGGTCCAGCAGCAGCATGACTTCAGGAGGCTACAGAGCCAGATAGACATACATAATGCCTCACTCGTCTGCCTGGCAGAGGCAGTGGAGAGGCTCGCAGATAGGCCCAAACTCCCTCCTCACTTGCATCCTCCGTCATCTCCCTGCAGGACCCTGAATCAGATGTTCTAGCCTCCCAGTCAGCTGGTGTGCATTGGCCAAGATGCCACACTTCCACCCAAAGTACCTCTCCTCCAAAGCCCAAATCCCCCCGCAGGCATTAAGCTATATTTTTCTGTTTCAAATATTTTCAGATATATAATATCTAATTTTTTGTATGAAGCACTTTTTTTAAGTGTGATTTCCATCTCATAAATATGCATATCTTTTTCTAATCCAAATTAGAAAATATATTTCAACTTTTTTTTAATAGCTGTTTATTTGCAAAACATTAACAGCTTTATTCATTTTTATTTCACATGATGTCAATTAATATGCAGGTGTACATTGTTAATAAATGTATTTGTACTTCTATCAAGAATATTATGCCATCTAAGAATACTTGAGGATACGTGTCTGAAATCAATACAGTATATGCTAACATTAGTCAACGTGACATGTGTAAATTATGATTGATTAATATTCCACAAGCATATGTTGTTTGCTTCTTCAGATTAAGCTAATAAGGGTTATCCAGTTGTAGAAGAGTTGAAAAGTAAACACTTCTTCCTGTTAATATGGCCAAATACTTTGCATTCATGCTTATAGTCATGTGTGGAATGTAATATCTGAAACCTATACCTATCATGACTAATGCACTCCTTTTTGTCAAGAATAGTATTAAATATTTAGACTGATTGGAGAAATGCATCTCTATGATATTTAAAGGGAGAGTAAACCCACATTTTCTGTGTCTGTTCATATAATGTCAATTAAAATGTATTAATCACCTCTATATCATGGCAATCACATATTTGTTGTGCATACATCAGTGCTTAAAGGGACAGTCAACCCAAATTTTCAAATTGGTAATTCCTATAAAGTTGCTAACGAATTTTAGTTTGCACTATAGCCTAATTTATTAGCCTAAATCGTTTATAAGCATTACTACTTTAAAATGCCTGCCTGCCCTCTCCCATATTTCGTCATCACGATCGTCAGGTTGTTCAGTGTCCAGCTCTAACTCAGCTAATTCTCGTTATTCCACACTCCTGTGTTTTTGCGCATGCGCATTGCGCCGCTAACACTGTAGGGGGAAGGAACTCAAAATCCTTTCTCAAGTTCCTAGACGTCTGACGTCTGGGTTGACATGTCCCTTTAAAAAATGTACATAGAGCTTTTAGAAGTTGTGGAGTGTACATTGCTTTGTTACCATAGAGAAGCAAGGAAGCAGTGTGTTGTGCTGGTGTGAGCCAGGTTAAGGGCGAGAACACTATGATTTCAACAGTGACAGGGGAAATGTTCACATAATAAAGGTCAGAAGAGCATAGTCTTACCAGTAAGTGCAGAATGTACATATAAAAGAGTAATATTTTCTGTGAAGGAGTCACTGCTGACCTGCATTCATGAAACTCTGGCAAGGACGCTGAGTTCTAAGCTAGATCTACCAGTAAATAGTTCTCACTTCACACCTATTTATATATTTATCAGGGGCATGTGCTATATTAATATGAACTTGTTGACATGTTTTGGCAAATGCACAGCCGGTTGTGAAGTATATCATAATGATAATATAATTATTTCAAATCTTTTCCCTTTTAGTTTTTAGACTAACGCACAAGCTACATAATCTTACACTATAAGAATGATAGTACAAGGTTGCTTTCTTATGATTTGTGTAACAATTAAAATCGTTAACATTTGGATAGAAAACTTTCAAGACAACCAGATTATTAGCTTAATTTACATCATACAACAATATTTTTAAGCATAACGTAAAATGATTCTGGTGGCCCAGATTTATGTTTTATGTTTACCAATTTTGGGGGTCGATTCCATTGAGCCATAAATTATTTTGCGCAGTCCCAAAAAGAAAAAATCCTGTCAGATTAATTAGTTATTTTCAGATGGCGCGTTTTACAAAAATAGAAATCCCATCGAAAATAATAGAAGCTGAAAAGCACTAAAATACACCAGGTTTCCACAGAATGCGGCAAAAAGATAAAACACTTTTGGAAGCTAAAGAGGGGGAAAAAAAGCTTTTTGAGGCCTATTTTCTATTGAGATATTAAAGTTTTCAAACTGTACAAGTGTTTGACTTTATAAATGTATTATTTGTAATATTTATTGCTGGCCCAGGTATATGTTCCTATTTATGTATCAATATGTATTTACATATAAAAATATAATCACGCACATATCTCCATAATTCCAACTATGCCTATGCCTAGGCAGTACTAAATATCACATATATCAATAAATCTAAACATGTAATAATACCAAAAACTGTGCAAAATTGTTCAAAGGAAACCTAGTACTAAAATGAAGCCGTAAACTACTTTTAGCTGTTGGCAACTTCAGCAGCTTACGGCTCCATTTTTAACAACTCAATGGAAATGCGCCCATTGTTTGTTTTAAGTAACAAATCAGACATAGTGTAGCACTAACATTTATTTGGACAGACATAAGAATGCAGTGGTAAAAATTCTTGTCTGATTTTGATTTCTAATACACCTGTACCAAACTTCATGAAATGTACAGTGTTGCTAAGCAACTTTTTTCATATATACTTTTGTTAAAGGGATATTGTATGAATTTTTTTCTTTTCTTTCTATTGTCATACTTGTGAAAGATTGTCTCTCACCAAAATATGTGTAAGTTGTCCATATCAGCCAATGGTCTAAATAGGCAACATGCATTTCCTGCTTCACTTTAACAATTTTCACAGAATAATGTTTGATTTGCGTAATTGCAATTCTTTTAAATGCATTGGGGCCCATTTATCAAGCTCCGTACGGAGCTTGTGGGCCCGTGTTTCTGGCGAGTCTTCAGACTTGCTAGAAACACAAGTTATGAAGCAGCGGTCTAAAGACCGCTGCTCCATAACCTGTCCGCCTGTTCTGAGCAGGCGGACAGACATTGCTGCAATTCAACCCGATTGACACCCCCTGCTGGCGGCCGAGTCTGCAGGGGGCGGCGTTGCACCAGC
This sequence comes from Bombina bombina, assembly GCF_027579735.1. Lineage (NCBI taxonomy): Eukaryota > Metazoa > Chordata > Amphibia > Anura > Bombinatoridae > Bombina > Bombina bombina. Next base: position 974,414,166 of record NC_069501.1, on the reverse strand, counting down.
AGTTGACGAGAGACTCTCTTCCGTGTTGGCTTTCTCAGGAAGATCTGTCTCAGGGCACATGCTTCCGGAGACCTTCCTGGGTAATTGTGGCTACGGATGCCAGCCTGCTAAGCTGGGGAGCAGTTTGGGACTCGTTAAAGGTGCAGGGTCTATGGACTCAGGAGGAGTCTGCTCTCCCCATAAGCATCTTGGAGTTGAGAGCGATTTACAATGCTCTGATGGCTTGGCCTCAGCTGTCCTTAGCCCGGTTAATCAGGTTCCAATTGGACAATATAACTTCAGTGGCTTACATCAATCACCAGTGAGGAACTTGGAGTTTGTTAGCCATGAAGGAGGTGGCTCGGATTATCCAGTTGGTGGAAGCTCACAATTGCTGTCTATCTGCCATCCACATTCCAGGAGTGGACAACTGGGAAGCAGATTTCCTGAGCAGACAGACTTTTCATGCCGGGGAGTGGGAAATCCATCCGGAGGTGTTCTCCAGCTTAACCCTCAAATGGGGGGTGCCGGAGTTGGACCTGATGGCATCTCTGCAAATTGCCAAGCTTCCAAGGTACGGTTCAAGGTCAAGAGATGCTCGGGCCACTCTGATAGATGCTCTAGCGGTTCCTTGGAACTTCAGGTTGGCATACCTGTTTCCGCACTTTGCTGTTCTTCCACGAGTCATTGCTTGTATCAAACAGGAGAAAGCATCAGTGATCCTAATAGCTCCTACGTGGCCTCGAAGGATCTGGTATGCAGACCTAGTGGAGATGTCGTCTCTTCCATCTTGGAGACTGCCTCTGAGGTAGGATCTTCTACTTCAGGGTCCCTTCCTTCATCCAAATCTCGTTTCTCTGAAGCTGACTGCTTGGAGATTGAACACTTAGTTCTGTCTAAGCGTGTTTTTTTGGAATCGGTCATTAAGACTATGATTCAGGCTTGCAAGCCTGTTACTAGAAAGATTTACCATAAGATATGGCGTAAATATTTTTATTGGTGTGAATCCAAGGGCTAGTCTTGGAGTAAGGTCAGGATTTCTAGAATTTTGTCTTTTCTCCAGGAAGGTCTGGATAAAGGCTTGTCAGTTATAAATTCGATGCTTTTGCCTCGGCTAAGGCCTCTTTTGGGAAAAAGGTTCTTTAGGCGGTGGTGCCTTCTGTCTAGGTATACTTTTCTTGTCCCTCCCTAGTCATCTGTGTCCTCTAGCTTGGGTATTGGTTCCCAACAGTAAAATTTCTTTTTTTCCGAATATGGTGAGTCCACGGCCCCGCCCTTTATTTTAAGCCAGTTATTTTTTTATAAACCTCAGGCACCTCTGCACCTTGTGTTACTCCTTTTTCTCCATTTACCTTTGGTCGAATGACTGGGGTTTGTGGGAAGGGAAGTGATATTTAACAGTTTGACTGTGGTGCTCTTTGCCTCCTCCTGCTGGCCAGGAGTGATATTCCCAACAGTAATTGAGGATGCCATGGACTCACCATATCCGGAAAGAAAGAAATGTATCAGGTAAGCATAAATTTTGTTTTTGTGGCAGAATTAAAGAGATCTGGCATATGACAAAGGGCAGGACTAGGAAGTGTCAAATGTGGACCTTGTAATTGCAAGACATTTCTGTTCTGTTGCAATAGAATAATATATCAGCTAAGTCTAAACTTTGTTTAAAACAAATTAACACCAATTAGGGAAAGATATGTAACAGGGTTATCCTTAAGAAGTCTTAAGGGTGCATTCAGAGGTGGCTTTAGAGCTGGTATGAGGCTTCTCTTATGTTTAATTTGAGAGAGAGAGAAAGAGTGCATGGTGAGAGAGAGAGAAAGAGTGCATGGTGAGAGAGAGAGAGTGGAGGGGGGAAGAGACAGAGAAGGGTGAGAGAGGGGAAAGTGTGTCAAGTAGAAATAAGAAACAGTGGAAAGAGAATAAAGAGAATGGTTATAGAAGGGAGAGAGAGAGAAGATTGGAAGTGGATTTAGAACGGAGAGGGAGCGACAAAGAGAAGAGATAGGAGGGAAAGAAAAGTGAGAGAGGGGACAGCAAGAGTAGGCAGAGTTAAGTATAGAGGAGAGAATGCAGAGAGTTGAGAGATGGCAAAGGAAGGGGAGAGATGAGGGAGAGTGGGAGAAAGGTGAGAGGGAGATTGAAGCAAGATGAGGGGGAGAGAGATTGAAAAGAGAGAAGAAAGTGAAGAGATGGGAAGTAGTAAGAGAAAGGAGAGGAAAGAAAGTGAAATCAGTGACAGAGATAAGAAAAAGAGATGTGAGAGAGAGAGAGAGAGAGAGAGAGAGAGAGAGAGAGAGAGAGAGGCAAATCAGGGGGCAATAGAGGAGGGAGAGAAGGAGGAAAGAGAGAAAAGAGGGAGTGACAGAGAAAAGAGTAAAGAAAGAAGAGGAAGAAAAGGGAGAGAGAGTATAAGAAGTTTTAATAGCAGCTTATTGCCTCTGATTTCAGGGGCTAAAATGCAGTCCCCCTTTCCCTTTCGCATGTTTATTGTTGCCTGTGTCCCATCTGCCTCCTGAGTTTGCTGAAGCTGGCAGCACCACACAGAGGCAGGCAGAAGATGGAGGAGTCTGCACTTGACAGCCAGAGAATTTGCAGTTGTGTAAGAGGCTGTGAGGGTTAGAATATCCAGCTTTGTCAGGAGAATGTTGATGGGCAGGGCCAGTATACTACTAAAATCTAACATCCCAGGGGCAGAAAAAGAAAACAAAACAAAGCACATTTTTTTCTATGCCCTCTGCGAGGCCCCATCATGAGTGAAGCCTTAGGGCTGCCTATGGGGGGTAGTTATTAACGTGTCAACTTTCCTGCCTTCGCCGGCCCAATACGCCCGCCTAAGCTCGCCTACCTTCGCCGCCGCGGACCTGAAAAAATATGCCTAAATTATCAAATAAAGCTGTCAAAAAGCCGCGATGAGCAGTGGACTGTGAGAGTTATCACTCATCCGATCTCGCTGCTCTTCGGCTGTTTGACAGCTTTCTTGCTAGCCTGTCACTAAGCAACCACACTAAACTACACTGTTCTACCCCCTATACCGGCGCCCCCGGAGCCCCCCGCAACTAAATAAAGTTACTAACCCCTAAACCGCCGCTCCTAGACCCTGCCGCAAGTCTTATAAATGTATTAACCCCTAAACCGCCACTCCCGGACACCGCTGCCACCTACATTATACCTAGTAACCCCTATCCTGCCCCCCCATGCCGTCGCCCTCTATAATAAAGTTATTAACCCCTATCCTGCTGATCCCGCACCTCGCCGCAAATAAATAAATAGTTTAACCCCTAAACCGCTGCTCCCTGAACCCGCCGCAACCTATATTAAATTTATTAACCCCTATCCTGCCCCCCCTACACCGTTGCCACCTATAATAAATGTATTAACCACTATCCTGCCCCCCACTACACCGCCGCCACTGTAATAAAATTATTAACCCCTAAACCTTAGTCTAACACTAACCCTAACACCCCCCTAACTTAAATATTAATTAAATAAATCTAATCATATTTCTATTATTAACTAAGTTAATCCTATTTAAAACTAAATACTTACCTATAAAATAAACCCTAATATAGCTACAATATAAATAATAATTATATTGTAGCTATCTTAGGATTTATTTTTATTTTACAGACACCTTTCAATTTATTTTAACTAGGTACAATAGCTATTAAATAGTTATTAACTATTTAATAGCTTACCTAGCTAAAATAAAGAGAAATTTACCTGTAAAATAAAAACTAACCTAAGTTACAATTACACTTAACACTACACTATACTTTAATACATTATTCCTATTTAAATCTAAATACTTACATGTAAAATAAACCCTATGATAGCTACAATGTAATTAATAATTACATTGTAGCTATTTTAGGATTTATATTTATATTACAGGTAACTTTGTATTTATTTTAGCTAGTTAGAATAGTTATTAAATAGTTATTAACTATTTAATAACTACCTAGCTAAAAGAAATACAAAATTACCTGTAAAATAAATCCTAACCTAAGTTACAATTAAACCTAACACTATACTATCATTAAATAAATTATATAAATTACCTACAAATAACTACAATTAAATACAATTACATAAACTAACTAAAGTACAAAAAATAAAATAAGCTGTTACAAAAAATAAAAAAAAAAGTTACAAATATTTAAAACAATATTACAACAAATTTAAGCTACTTACACCTAATCTAAGCCCCCTAATAAAATAACAAACCCCCCCAAAATAAAAAAATGCCCTACCCTATTCTACATTAAAAAAGTTCAAAGCTCTTTTACCTTACCAGCCCTTAAAAGGGCCTTTTGTGGGGGCATGCCCCAAAGAGTTCAGCTCTTTTGCCTGTAAAAGAAAAATACAACCCCCCCAACATTAAAACCCACCACCCACATACCCCTAATCTAACCCAAACCCCTTAAAATAACCTAACACTAATCCCCTGAAGATCATCCTACCTTTAGTTGTCTTCACTCAGCCGAGCCACCGATTGCGAGCTCAATCTGATTGGCTGATTGGATCAGCCAATCGTATTGAACTTGAATCTGATTGGCTGATTCCATCAGCCAATCAGATTTTTCCTACCTTAATTCCGATTGGCTGATAGAATCCTATCAGCCAATCAGAATTGAAGGGACGCCATCTTGGATGACGTCCCTTAAAGGAGCCTTCATTCGTCGGTAGTCCGTCGGGAAAGAAGGATGTTCCGCGTCGGCGGGATGAAGATTAAAGACCCGGCTTCGAAGATGACCTCGCCCGGATAGAAGACTTCTTCAGCGCCTCTTGGAAGATGACCTCGCCCGGATGGAAGATTTCTTCAGCGCCGCTTGGAGGATCACTTCATCGGATGGAAGATTTCTTCAGCGCCCCTTGGATGATCACTTCTGCCGGTCCGGATGTCCTCTTCAGTTCCATCGGTGGCTCGGTTGAGTGAAGACAACTAAAGGTAGGATGATCTTCAGGGGATTAGTGTTAGGTTATTTTAAGGGGGGTTTGGGTTAGATTAGGGGTATGTGGGTGGTGGGTTTTAATGTTGGGGGGGGTTGTATTTTTCTTTTACAGGCAAAAGAGCTGAACTCTTTGGGGCATGCCCCCACAAAAGGCCCTTTTAAGGGCTGGTAAGGTAAAAGAGCTTTGAACTTTTTTAATGTAGAATAGGGTAGGGCATTTTTTTATTTTGGGGGGGTTTGTTATTTTATTAGGGGGCTTAGATTAGGTGCAAGTAGCTTAAAATTGTTGTAATATTTTTTTAAATGTTTGTAACTTATTTTTTTTATTTTTTGTAACAGCTTTTTTTTATTTTTTGTACTTTAGTTAGTTTATGTAATTGTATTTAATTGTAGTTATTTGTAGGTAGTTTATTTAATTTATTTAATGATAGTGTAGTGTTAGGTTTAATTGTAACTTAGGTTAGGATTTATTTTACAGGTAATTTTGTATTTCTTTTAGCTAGGTAGTTATTAAATAGTTAATAACTATTTAATAACTATTCTAACTAGCTAAAATAAATACAAAGTTACCTGTAAAATAAATATAAATCCTAAAATAGCTACAATGTAATTATTAATTATATTGTAGCTATCTTAGGGTTTATTTTACAGGTAAGTATTTAGTTTTAAATAGGAATCATTTATTTAATGATAGTGTAGTGTTAGGTGTAATTGTAACTTAGGTTAGTTTTTATTTTACAGATAAATTTCTCTTTATTTTAGCTAGGTAAGCTATTAAATAGTTAATAACTATTTAATAGCTATTGTACCTAGTTAAAATAAATTGAAAGGTGCCTGTAAAATAAAAATAAATCCTAACATAGCTACAATATAATTATTATTTATATTGTAGCTATATTAGGGTTTATTTTACAGGTAAGTATTTAGTTTTAAATAGGATTAACTTAGTTAATAATAGAAATATTATTTTGATTTATTTAATTAATATTTAAGTTAGGGGGGTGTTAGGGTTAGTGTTAGACTTAGGTTTAGGGGTTAATAATTTTATTACAGTGGCGGCGGTGTAGTGGGGGGCAGGATAGGGGTTAATATATTTATTATAGGTGGCGACGGTGTAGGGGGGCAGGATAGGGGTTAATAAATTAATTATAGGTGGCGACGGTGTAGGGGGGCAGGATAGGGGTTAATAAATTTAATATAGGTTGTGGCAGGGTCAGGGAGCGGCGGTTTAGGGGTTAATACACTTATTATAGTTGCGGCGGGGTCAGGGAGCGGCGGTTTAGGGGTTAATATGTATAGAGTAGCTTGCGGTGGGCTCCGGGAGTGGCGGTTTAGGAGGTAATAACTTTATTTAGTTGCGGCGGTGTAGGTGGGACAGATTAGTGGTGTTTAGACTCCGGGTACATGTTAGGGTGTTAGGTGTAGACAGCTCCCATAGAAATCAATGGGATGTCTGGCAGCAGCGAACTTGTACTTTCGCTATGGTCAGACTCCCATTGATTCCTATGGGATCCGCCGCCTCCAGGGTGGCGGTTTGAAAACCAGGTACGCTGGGCCGTAAAAGTGCCGAGCGTTCCTGCTAGTTTTTTGATAACTAGCAAAAGTAGTTAGATTGTGCCGTACTTGTGTGCGGAACATCTGGAGTGACGTAAGAATCGATCTGTGTTGGACGGAGTCCGGCTGATTGAAGTTTACGTCACAAAATTCTACTTTTGCCGGTCTGTAGCCTTTGATAACTAAGGCGAATCAGCCTCGCCACAAATACGCTGCGGAATTCCAGCGTATTTGAGGTTGACAGCTTGATAACTACCCCCCTATGGGTGCATTTCAAGTTATGAGAATTATAAAATACACAATATTCAGAGCTAAATTACATGAAAAAAGGACAAAATAAATAATTAAACTATATTGCAAAGGTTTCATTACATACACCTAAACATTTTATATAAAAGTTGCATGATGTTTGCTGTCCCTTGAAGTTTAATTAAAATAGTATAGCACAGAAATTATTAATAAACTCCACTACTTGAGTAGATTGTTTGCTCTCATAGAAGTCTATTATGTGGGAAATGAACGCACATGCGCATTATCCTTCACTAGACTATTGCTCAAGAGATAAAATTTTTTACTTTGGACTTGTAACATTAATGCCAAAAAGGAAGTTGTATGGATCAGGCATGGACTGAGCAAATGGCACCCAGTTGCCAGCATTATTATTTGTGCATGATGCCCTACCTCTCACTACTTTGCTGTGTCTGTAAGCAAGGTCAGGGCCAGTCCGGCCCTCACAAGTTTTTGTAATCAGGTCCCACCACCAGGCATTACATCAAAATGATCCTCCTCACAATGGCTGGCACTATACAGTGCTGAATGGAACCCTGCAAGGTTGCCTCCTCTGATGTATTTGCATGCAGTGGAAGATTGGTCTGTGACAGCTTGAGCAATAATCCATGTATACCCATAATAAGCAGTATGCATAGATTATTGCCTATATATTAGAATAGCACTGTTCTTGCAGCCTGTTGTCTGTCTTCTAGTATATACTTCCATATTCCCCCATTCTCCCTCTGTGTTATCACTTTGTGTTTATTTGTAAACTATCATTTTGAGGGCCATACCTACTGAAGTTTTAGAGGTCTCAATTGAGACTGGACCCACACATCTAGCAGCACCTTCTGGCCCTTCAGTTATTAGTGGCATTCCTACAGGGGGTCCGGTGCTGCCTTGGCTCTACCTGCATCATGTCTGGAACCCTTGTGTGCCCCTCCCTGTAAAAAAGGGCTCACACTACATGAAAAGTGAATGCATTTGCTTTTATGGTGGCAGGTTTTACATTCATGTTGTTGTCACAAAGAAAAACCTAACTTACAGGTAGGTTGATGAAATGTGCATATTCTCTGGTGCGGAAGGATGACAGCCAAACACAAGCACCTCTTACTGATGGTGCCTGATGTCTGTGGGTAACTGTTTTTGTATGATTATGTTATTTCTCTCTGATAGTGCAGCTTACATGCTGACACTTGCTCAGTCTGATTAGCAATAAACATTTATTCTTTATTTAAATGTGAACATCAATAGATTCTTTTCTTTATTACTTTTGGCTTACTTTTTACTTTTTTTTACTATTTAATGGGATAATATTTACAAAATACAATGGCAGAAGGGTGTTCAAAACTTTACACTTTTTTGTAAATTAAACAAGTACATTATACTTGTCAGTTTGGGGGTTCGACAGAAGCGAGGAGGATTGTGCTGCACTGCCTTAAAATGCCTCTGCCTTGGTATGGATTGCGCACAATAGAGCTAACATTTTTAGCTCCATTTGTAATAGGTCATAGTGTCAGAAAATTAAAAAAATAGAGTAGTTTACTTTTTCTGGATTGTACCTTTAATTAATGCAATTCTGAAGATAAATTATAAATGAGCAGACAAGAGAGTATTTCTGAATGCATATTTGTTATTATGGGCTATATATTACTTATTATTACAGCAGCAGCACAAGTAAAATAATAGCAATTGTCAGTAGTCATTTTATCTTTATAAAATAATTTCTTCTGAACAAGTAATGCTGGTTTCATTTGCATGAATAATGACAGTGAATCCCAGAATATCTCTTCCCTGCTAGTTTATAAGGGCTGACGCCTTCCTGACCCCACCTTCAAGTTTGGTACAGAGGAAGTTACAGCGTGCAGGCAGGTTCCTGTTATTCTCTCTTCAGGCTGACAGTCAGTGACCAGGGCATTTCCTGAATGTCTGTCCAATATGCCAGCAGCAGTGATGTCAAGTTATTTCCCCAAGACACATTTACCCCATATGAGTGAATCTCTGTTGGGTTTATATGGAAAATATGGTTGTTTTTTTTCCAAGAAGGTGTAACATTTGGTAAATGATGGGAGATAGAATGTGTATGTTTATGTAACAGAATAATCTGGAATGCTTATATTATTAAGTAAGCACAGCTTTTATCATACAATTTAACTTCACTTCTTATTAAAGGGTCAATTAAAATAAGCTATCGGCTCTGAAAATGATTTTTTTGTATCGGTCAAATTTAGAGCCGGGTTTCTCGAGTGATCATAATGCTATATTGTATTGTTTGTTAAAAGACTGCCACCATAAATTAATTTTTAACCTGAAAAGCTCATGAAAAGGGCTTTTTTGAGTGTTAACTGCCTGTATTCAAAATAGACGCTGGGTGGTCTCCCAAAACAGACACATATAGCCCATTCACACCTCTTAAGGTTACAGTAAAGCTCTATTCATGGAACCCTTTTGTTTACTTATTTACATGTGTGACATTCACCTATTATCTTCACAAGACACCATGAACACTCAGTATCCGAATGAATGCCATATGTATCTTGTCAGGATGGACATACTACTATAGACGCTTCAGGACAACCAAATCTACAAATGGCCTCCTCACAACTGACACGTTTCGTTATTATCAGTACTCATAGATTAGTATGGATACTACCGAAATGCGTCAGTTGTGAGGAATGCCGTGCCTCTTACTGGTTTTATGGTGCACTTGTGGCCATTAGTTTTCCTGTTGTACACTTTTAGATACACTTAATAAACTTTGCTTTGCTTTTAATTTGGAGCCAGTCTGGATTTGTGTAGTTTGGTTGAAGTCATTTTTGGACTGTAAATTCCATAGTGCTCTCCATATCTAGTTACAGAGCTTATGACCCTCTGACCCCTTGATCTGAAAATCATCACAGCAGCAGATTTGCAGACATGGAAGCTGCTTTGCTGCATAGATGCTGTTTCAGAAACAACAAGTAAGTTCTTGTTTATTACTTTTGATGGATTTATACGGAATTGAACAAGGAATATTATTTCATCAGAGAGAGGTCAAAATATTTGAAAATAACTAACGACATTGATTCTGGTGCAGACACATCTTCTATCTTTGCATGCACACATGGCAAGATTTCACTGATGAAGAATAATTGTGGGCGGAAACTGAAATTTAATGATAGACACCACCAAACACTTACAAAGATTGGGTCCAAACAGCATAGAACTACTGCAGCAAAAGTGACAGCAGTACTCAAACTCCATTTGGAAGACCCTGTTTCCACAAAAGCAATTAGCAGAGAACATCACAAAGCCAAACATCCATGACAGATCTGTAAATGCTAAACCTTTAATCAGACACCAATGCTAAAATGCAAAAAATATGGTGTCATGATCATAAAACCTTGACAGCTGAAGACTGGAAAAGAGTGATGAGTCTTCATTTACATTATTCCAAACAGGCAGGTCCAGTTGATGTATTGAGAACCCCCAAGGAAGTGTACAGCTTGAACTGACTGGTTCAAACTGTCAAACATAGCGGTGGATATGTGATGATTTGGTTAATCTGACTTGAATATCATCAAAACCACTGTGGGCAGTTTTATAGAGCGGAGTAAGAAACAAATTCACTCATCCAACATCTCTAAAGCAATTGGCAGATGTTCTAAAAGAAGAATGGTGTAACATTCCACTATTCAAAAGTTGTATAATCGTATTCCTAGAAGGCTGAAATCTGCAAATGATGGTCCAATATCTTATTAATAAATATCACCTATTACCCAGGTGTTCACATTATTTTGTCCAACACCTATAAATATGTGCCCTGTCTACTATATACAGCCTATTCAATAGTGATGAATGAGCTTTAATTAATTGATACCATGCATGTTAATACACCTCTACAATGTCTCCTGTGGCCATTTCAGTGTGTTTTGCAGGTGTGCAAGACATTAGACTTTTTCCATCTAGTCTTGAGATAGATGCAAAGATGTCCAAAATGCCATTTCAAGGCTTTATCAATTGCCTTAAGGTGTCAAAACTGAAAAAGTCTCTCAAAAATGGATTGTGATTGCTGAGAACATTTTGGCCCCATAATAAAAATAGGACTTTTAGCAAGGAGCAGGTGTGGGGAAAATAGACGAAAATTTGTTATTGTTATCGCTTCAAATCAACAAGTGGCCTTTTTGGACAGAAAACAGATAGATTGTGATCAACCCTATAGTTATAAACAAGCTATAGTGCAAAAAGAAAATGTTCTAATGGCTTATGGCATGTTTTTAATTGCATTGTTATATCCCACTAAAGGGACAGCCTAGTCAAAATTAAACTTTCATGATTCAGATAGGGCATGCAGTTTTAAAACACTTTCCAATTTACATTTTTTCATCAAATTTGCTTTGTACTCACCCCCGTGTTATTTATAAGCCAGCACTGATTGGTTAAAATGCAAGTCTGTCTAAAGAACTGAAATAAGGGAGCCATCTGCAGAGGCTAAGATACAAGGTAATCACAGAGGTAAAAAGTGTATTAATATAACTATGTTAGTTATGCAAAACTGGGGAATGGGTAATAAAGGGATTATCTAACTTTTTTTAACCAATAAAAATTCTGGAGTAGACTGTCCCTTTAAATATAGTAACATATTTCCAATCCTCTGCTCACTGATGACTTTAATAAAATGCATAAAAACACAAACATGGTTTGGCAAACATATTTCAAACTTAGGAAACAGACAGATTTTTTTGGACAACCAGCTACACACGACGCAGTACTGAAGAGGTTAATTTTACTGATGATGCTTTTGCACTATTTTCATCCTCTCCGTGATGCTGTAATCTTTATTTTCTGCATTTGTTGCCAAAACATTGCTACCCCCTAGGAAAGCTGTGAGGTTATCCCAGCCCTAAACACTCAGCCTGTTGTTAAAGTCCAATTCCCTTGCTTTGTTGTGGGAGGTAATTGCTGTCTTCACTTAAGAAAAGAATGCTTCAGAAGTCAGCCTTATTCGATAGTTACAGTTAGTTCCAGCAAGTTGCTCGAAGAAATTGGCTTACACTTGCCAGAGAATGTGCGTAGCAGAAAATGCTTGTTATAGTTCTGGAACACTGCGTATGATGGACAAAAGGAACTGGACAGATATATAAGGGGGCATTTTAGCCCAGTATCTAAATGCAAGATTATCTTCTAATAAACAAATGATGACAAATGACTGCTTGCAAGAACTATACTTTCATATTTTTTTTATCTTTTTTATAGACATAAAATGCTAATTTTTTTATTTCATGATTCAGATAGAACATACAATTTTAAACAATTTTCCAATATAGTTCTATTATCAAATTTGCTTCATTCTCTAGGTATCCTTTGTTATAGGTGCCGCAATGCACTAGTGAATCATATGAGCCAATGATAACAGGCACATAAGGGCAGCCACCAATCAGCAGCTAGCACCCAGAAGTGAAGAGAAGCAATAGGGTATCTACTATGATAAATTAATAGAGGGTGATACCTAATATCTAGTGAGTTCAAATGCGGGTATATGTTATATCAAATATTGATCTAAAATTAGACAATTATAGTATGCAAAGAAATATAAATTATATATAAAACAATTAAGTATGGGTAAGAGAATGAGTTTATTCTTAACAATACTGTATCACAATAAAATATTACATTAAAATAATGATATGGATCCGGATCCTCTACATATAAAAAATGACATTATTGCAATAGTCTATGATGGACCAAGTGTTATAAAATATATAAGATATCTAAAATAAATAAATATATATATATATATATATATATATATATATATATATATATATATACGATATCTAAAAAATATGTAATATATAAAAACAATGGAGAGATTAAATGTATGCCAGCAAAATAGGAAGAAAAAAAAAAGTGTCCAAGTACAATTTGTCCATTTTTAGTTTCCAAAAAATAGAAGGAACAGGGTCAGTGATAAAAATAAATTGATTTTCCAATGGTTGTGAACATACCATTGAAGGTGTCCTTTAAGTGATGGGAGTGTTATTCCAAATGTGATAAAGTGGTGATATAAAGTACCTTAACACCGCTGAAGTATCCTGTTTGTCAGCCTGTCAGTCAATATAGCTGCGTGATCACACAGGCATCCGTTCCTGGATCTTGTGCTAAGTCTCTAAATAAGAGAGTGCAGTCACTCAATGGCTTTGTGGTGAGCCTGTTTTCAGAGTATTGCTGAATATTTCTTCTTCTTTACTTGGTTCCTTGAGATGTAGCTGTTACAGGTGTCGGTTCAGTCAGCTCAGTGAGCTGTTGGAGATTCAAAAAAGTGTGAGCCAATCTACCCGTTTCAGCTGCAAAGAGCCTTTTTTTTCTTCTTCCTATTTTGCTGGCATACATTTCATCTCTCCATTGTTTTTATATTTATAATTATTACATATTTTTTAGATATTTTATATATATATATATATATATTTTAGATATCTTATATATTTTATACCACTTGGTCCATCATAGATTATTGCAATAATGTCATTTTTTATGTGTAGAGGATCCGGATTCATATCATTATTTTATTGTAATATTTTATTGTGATACAGTATTGTTAAGAATAAACTAATTCTCTTACCCATACTTAATTGTTTTATAGATCATTTATATTTCTTTGCATACTATAATTGGCAATGTCTAATTTTAGATCAATATTTGATATAACATATACCCGCATTTGAACTCACTAGATATTAGGTATCACCCTCTATTAATTTATCATAGTAGATACCCTATTGCTTCTCTTAGCGCTGCTCCCCCTCTTTGCTTTATGTTTCTCCATTAACCCTTAGGGAGATTAGGGTTGTTTTTTGGGAGTCCAAGCAATATTAGGGATATAGGGGCATATGTATCAAGGTCCGTATCAATTAATAAAAAAATTGTAATAAATACCCCTATACAATTGTAGGGAGTTTTTAATCGATTGTTGGGTTTTTTGATTGCTCAATGTATCAGTTGTAAAAACCTTCAGTGAAGCCCAGAACGTGTTCCATGTGTTGATCTACTGAAACGAGTCAGCTGAGAGGTTCCAAACATACCCAGCTTGCTTGGTTTGCACTATTGTGCACCAAAATTGTGAGTACCTGTTCTGTTTGTTTGACTCTCCTTCATATACCTGTAGCAACCATGAGTAGATGGAGGTGCATGAAATGTATTTAGTGTTTACTGTTTCTTTAAAGGGGCAGCAAACATGACAAACTTTACAGTATAAATAGTTAGTGTACTTTTAACTGTTCCCTGATTTTATAAACAATAAGTAGAGTGATATTTAAAAGGACAGTCTAGGCAAAATTAAATTTTCATGATTCAGATAGTGCATGCAATTTTAAGCAACTTTCCAATTGACTTTTATCATCATTTTTTTTGTTCTTTTCGTATTCTTTGTTGAAAGCCAAACCTAGGTAGGCTCATATGCAAATTGACCTTGAAGGCCGCCTCTTATCTCAGTGCATTTTGACAGTTTTTCACAGCTAAACAGCGCTAGTTCATATGAGGAGTTAGCACTGACTGGCTAAATTGCAAGTTTGTCAAAAGAACTGAAATAAGGGGGCAGTCTGTAGAAGCTTAGATACAAGGTAATCACAGAGGTAAAAAGTATATTAATATAACTCTGTTGGTTATGCAGAACTGGGGAATGGATAATTATTTTGCTTTTATTAGTGTCCTGCAAGCCCCCTTGTCCCCTCAAAGTGACAGCACTTTTTTCCCTAATTTTTAGCAGCTGGTTGCACAGTTTTTCTATTGACTTAGTATAGTTTGTGTCTGTAACCCCTCTTCCTTGAGAAGCCAGACATAAGAGCGTATATCATGCCTAATACAGGCAATAGAAAAGGCAGCATGGCTTCTCATTGGCTGTACTGTTTGCTGAGAAATCACTGTTCAAATAGTAAAACTCTGTTGGGAAAAAAAAACTGCAGCAACATCAAGAAACTGCCAAGAAATGAAATCTAACTGCATTTTTTTATTTTTCTGTTACCTTCTACAAAACCATATCAGTGATACTTTCACCTTACAGATGATATTTACCACAAACATTACTCAAACTACCATTTGAATTAAAGGGATATGAAACCAAAACAAATAATTTCATGATTCAAATAGAGTATAAAATTCTTTCCCATTTACTTCTATTATCCAATTTGCTTTGTTCTATTGTTATCCTCGGTTGAAGTAACAGCAATGCACTACTGGAAGGTAGCTGAACTTATCAAGAGCCTGATGATAAAAAGTTCTCTGCTCAGACGAGACAATATTAAAATGTTAATTCAGCAGTGCGAGATCTCTCACAAGATTCTAAAAAATGCAGATTTTGCTTTACTTCTCCAAGGGTTGTTCCTTGCATTTCTGTATGTGAAGGAGAGACAAGCCCAGTACAATATAGCACTGCATAACATGAGAGTTCTGCTGCATTTATACTTTGTGCGTTGTGTTTTATATTACTTTTCACTTCAGATTATCTCCTTTTAAGTTTTATTAAATTTAAGCTTTGCACTTTCTATTTTGTATTTTAATGCATTAAGATTCTTTATACAGCAGGTGTATTTAGGATTGTGATGTTTCAAATTCTGATTATGCATTTACAGTTTCTTTGTAACATATTAGGGTCATACTTTGTATATTTATTTGTGTCTTTTACAGATTACAATGCACTTTGTATTTTTTCTATTTTAAATAAAACTGACAACTTTAGTTTCCCAGAGAACTTCATTACTTTCTATGTGCCCAATAGTCAAAGATTCTCTAGTTTGGAGAAAAATTATAGAGCAAACATCATAGGGGCTGAACTCACTGAATTCCATAAGAAGAAGAACAGAATCTGGATACAAAATTTCACAGGGAAGTGTAAAGTTAACAGCTGAGCACCTGGGACTCATATAAAGTCTCAGTTTGCAGCAAATCCAAAATAAACTGAATGTTTTCACTATGATTTAACTTGATTTTGACTCTAGTTTAGTATATATTTTTTTTCTGTCATTTAAATAAGTGTATTGTGATTTTTGAGCAAACTTCATCTGCATTCAGATAAAAAATCAGTGAGATCAACATGTGTAAAATTCTTACAGCATTTCATGAGAATTGTGAGAGAGCTTCAGACCATACCCTGTGAACTCCCCTTTTCAGCCCAGGGAAAACACCTGTCCTTTCCACTTTCTGAAGCTGTCAGTTTTAGTTTCCAATTGAGCACTACAAAGTGCAATGCAATTTGTAAATATATACAGAAATATACAACACATGATCCTTATTTGTTAAAGTAACACAGAAACTTACAAAGCATAATCAGAATTTGTTAAATCACAGCTGTATACAAAATCTAAATGCATTAAAATACAAATGAGAGTGCAAAACTTAAATGTAATAAAACTTGACCCAATCCGAAGTGTAAAGTAATATAAAGTACAAATTGTAACAAAACTCTCATGTTATGCAGTGCTTTACTGCCCTGTACTTGTCTCTCCTTCACATACGTAAATGCAGGGAACACTCCTTAGCAAAGTATAGCAACATTTTCCTGTCTAGAATCTTGTGAGAGATCTCGCAGTGCTGGAAGATCATTTTAGATCATCTCATCTGAGTGTAGAGGTTTGTGGGAGGCAGCTCTCATCTCTCTGGGAATTTCAGGTTCCGGCTATATTTCTTTCAGCATTCTGTTCAACACCTGTGAAGTCTGCACTATAATTTCTCTCCAAACAGGAGAATCTTGTATCATCAGGCCCCAAGTGAGAGAATACAAAGAGCCACCAATTAGCAGCTAGCTCACAGTAGTGCATTGCTGCTTGCAAGCCTTCCTAATTATTATTTTCAACAAAGGATAACAAGAGAACAAAGAACATTAGATTATAGAAGTTAAATGGAAAGTTGAATAAATTTGTATACTCTCTGAATCATGAAAGACAAATGTTGGGTTTCATGTTCCTTTAAAGGCACATTTTCTGCAGTGGACATAAAATATTGCTTAAAATATTACTGTATGAGCAGTATTTTTTGTTTATATTTTATAAAGCTGTTAAATTTAAACCCCCCGCAGCCGCCTTTGGTATTACATCACTGGATGGCCATACCTCTCGGGGTTTCTCACTAAAGACAAGTCAGGCAGTTCAGTCTATCAGAATCATTATGGCGTTCTCAATTCAGTAATAGCAATTATAGTTTAGCACCTTGCATCCAGGGCGAAATGCATTTAATGCCACACAGTGCGTAATCCCTTAACACTTTGAGAAAGTGAGGGCAGCGCCAGCTTGTGAAGCTGGATGCGAGAGCATGCTGTGCTATTTTGAATGGGTATAGGTGGTCCATGGTAGGTTACATTTAACTCATTCAGTGCTGTTTTATCAGTACACTACACTGCTCATACTGCAATGTTTCTTGTGGATTGCAGAAAAAAAAAAAAAGTTGCGTGTCCCTTACTTGAGGCCAGCAAACACATTTTACAATGCAAAATAAATATATATTTTTCAATATGCACAAACTTCTAAAGAGTGTCTAAATATTTGATCTACAGAATACATTGTAGCCTCAGTACTGGGTCTTATGTTAAGTTTGATCTACATGGCACCTGTTTAAACTAGCAGAAGGACCGGCAGTGTGTAGTCTGCACCACTGCTGAAGAATATGTGTGCTGGTGGTGTGTACTTGCAAAGTAACTGCTGTTCTGTATGTTGCATTTCACATCATGAGGGGATTCTCATACTTCTAATGTTAGCTATTTCTGTGTTAGGGACGTAAAAGAGCAATAATAAAATGTTTTAATGCATTGTAGAATTTTCTTATAGCACTATCTGTTGTCCACATAGCTATAATACACTTCCACTCCTAAGCTAAACAGGGCCACTAAGTGATGACTACGCACATATGCTGTTCTGATTGGCTCAGCAACAATGATTAGGCTAGTTGTGCATTGCTGCTTCAGAGCTGAATTTAGCTATGTGTAACCCTTTGTACAAACAATAGTAAAATAATAATTTGCTCTAACATATCCCTTTAAATAAAGGGACATCTTAATGAAAAAAATAGCTTTTTATAATTTATTAGAGTGCACCATTTTTGCATTACTAACAATAAATATCTGTGTATTTACACCCCTCAAAGGAATCACACAGGTAAAGTCCCAAGCAGGACACATCTGATGATTGCAGCTATGTGTGGCTGCCACTCCTGATTGGCTCCCAGGCTGTGTTGTAGGACTTTACCTAGGTATTTAACCCCTTTGGCTACACAAATTACATGCCGTAACAAATAGGGTTGCCAACTGTCCTCCACAAAAATACTGGACAATCTGTTGCTGACTCGGCACAATGGTAGGTAGGATCACACAATGCCTTCCCCAAAAGATCTACCTTAGCCCCCACTCTTGAACCCACCATTTATATTTTTACAGCTGAGCAGTCATTTTACCCCTTGGCTGCTAGTAACATACAAATCAATAATTTTGCCTCTTTGGCTGTCCTGTATTTTTGTGAAGATTTTACTGCCTGCTAAAATACTAGACTGTCCAGTTGAATACTGGACACTTGGTGACCCTACTAACAAATCAGCTTACAAAATGGGCAGGTCATTTTTACAGTATATAGCAGATGACTGATTGTTCTTATCACTGTATAGCTTTTTTGGCAATATGCATAAGTTTGAGTGAGAAAAGTCTCTTGTGAAAGAAAGTGCTGTTTTTTCATTTGCCAAAATGTGTCTTTAAAGCTGAAAAATATTTTACTTTTTTTTTTAAATAAAATTCCGGAATAAAGAGGGTTGTTTCACTAAAGAGACATATTAACTTAGTGCATATTGTGCTTAGAGTCCATATAACATTCCTGCCTTTGTGTTTTTTCTTGTTTAAGAAGATTTCCCTGTGCTTGCAGGAAATACATTTATTTATGACTATGTTGCAACAGTATCAGACCACAAAACGCCTGCAGCTTCTCATACCAGTTATATCAGAGTTACTGTACCACTATCTAGACAGAAGCTAAACATATAAAATGGTAGAATAATCTATATGTCCCATGTTGCTTTTCAGTGCTTCTGTTTTCATTATTTTGTTATATTTAACATTTTATAACTCTGAAACATTGTGGTGGGATAGAAGAAAAAAATCTGTGTTTTCAAGGTCTGAATATCACTGTTATTTCCATGTGAGTTTGAGTCCAATGATATCCAACGGTCTGAAGGCAACTAAAGACAAACTTAAAGTTCCTTTTGATGGTGACCCATTGTTCATATACATTTTATATACAGAGCTGCATACCCTTCCAGTACTATAAAATAATAAATTAAATGAAAAAAATGTGACAGTCCAAATAAAAGAGCTTGTAACTCAAGTCTGAATTATTTGCAGACATTGACCCACTGAGTGACACGGCACTCCTCACACATCACATAACAACACCAGTGGAATCGGCAGTTACATCGTTCCCTACGGGTCTGCATTAGTATGTTGTGCCCTCGACCACAGCACAGGCTGGCACAGCTGTCCATCTGCTGGCTTGTCTTGTTGCATACTCGCCCTTGAGTCCCTGGCGAGTCCACACGGGGGTCTCTTTCACAAAAGTCAGGAGACTTCTCAAAATAAACAAGCTCACGAGCTAAGCGTTTTTTATTAAGCCGTGGATGGAAGGCTCCACTGTTTTTGTTGCGTGAGTTAACAAAGACTGCACGTTGCAGTTTGTCCCGCAATAGGGTGCTGACAGCACGGAAGTCTGGCGTCACATGCCAACATGTCTTGAACTGGCAACTTCCCGATGTTCCGTGGCACTTGCACCTCCGTTTCATATTCTCTGTCACTGCCTGCAAAAAAGTATAAAATCACAGGTCAGCAAGAGTGTTGGCTTTGCAGTTATCCATAACGCAACATTATTAGTTTCAGAAAGTTTTTTCAGCCTTTAAAGATTTTGATAAAGATTTTACCACCACAAATATGTGGAGGTTAATTTTGAAAGTTATTAAAATTGGCTTCATATGTTAGCATTTATGTTACTTTTATTATGCTATTGGATGTGTGTATGTAGAGCATTCCAATGGGATTTAACCTTGCAAAATGGTCTTTAGCATAGTACATAATTGTGTGTGCCTAATATTTACTTAAAATTCATTAAAGGGACATAAAAATGCAGAAAGAAAATGGTATAATGAACATGTTATTAATGTGCTATTTCTTAAAATTAGCTATGTATTTAACCACTGCAAATGGGTTAAACACCTAGTTAAATGTATAGTTCAAGTGAGATCCAGAGCAGCAATCAGTGCACTAGACAGGTTCAGGATTAGCAATGCTCCACTGGGAGCTAGCTAAACATATCTGCTTAGCTAGTGTCATGTGGCTGAGCAGCTAGGTCCCTGTATTGCATTGCTGCTCCTGAGCCTTTTTAAATGATACCAAGAAACTGAAGCAAAATTGATAATAGAAGTACATTGAAAAGTCCCTTTAAACTGTATTCTCTATCTAAACTACGTAATTTACTAGGAATCATGAGTTCATGACCCCACCTACAAGTCTCCCTGAACACAAATTATGCAATTTGGTGAAGGTTGCAGGTCAGGGGGAAAATGAAGCTCGACAACCTTATTCTATGCTACTAACTTATTCATTTTTCCCTTTTTTCTGTTTTACCTATGGGTGAAGATTCTTCATGGGATTAAACCAAATAAATAATGAAAAGTAATAATGAAGCTGAACCTTGTTCATGATGTTGAAAATGCATTTAGGTTTCTAATTCTAGACAACTAAAAGAGTTATGTGGCTAAAAAGCTGCATTCCATATTTTTTTACTTCCATAGGACTGTAAATCATTAGTGTTTAATTAGTGCGCTCTGTGTGAGGGCATTTAAGAAGACTTTATCAGCTAATCTCTGCTGTACGCTGGCACTTCATCTCTTTCTGCACAATGGAATTCCCCTACGGCATGTGACATGCTGCTATACTGGTGTTAAGTTGTAAACAAAGATTTGGGCCTGATCAGGCCGCTTCATGTACTGCTACTTGCCTTCGAGGTAGTGAGAACTAGCGCAGCGAAGGGGGTAAGTAGTGCAGGGATGTGCAGCAAATGTAAATCTATATCTATATAAATATATTTATGTTAATATGTGTATATACACATACATACATATTTATATAAGCATATACATATATATTTATAGTCAACACACAGTTCCCATAGACCACAATGTAAAGGCACTTTTTAGTGCCGTTTTTTTCTAACACCCCACAGGCACCAATTTTAGCCCCCCCCCCCAAAACTGCAAAAAGTGCAGTTGTTTTTTTGTTTTTGTTTTTAAAGACAAATTTAAAAAAACAACAAAAAACTTACACAAAGGGACACTAAACCCCCAAATTTTCTTTCATGAATCAGGTAGAGAATACAATTTTAAATAACATTCCAATTTACTTCTATTATCTAATTTGTAACATTCTTTAGATATACTTTGTTTAAGAAATAGCAATGCACATGGGTGAGCCAATCACATGAGGCATCTATGTGCAGCCACCAATCAGCATCTACTGAGCATATCTAGATATGCTTTTCAGCAAATAATATAAAGTAAATGAAGCAAATTAGATAATAGAAGTAAATGAGAAAGTTGTTTAAAATTGTATGCTCTTTCTAAATCATGAAAGAAAAATGTTGTGTCCCTTTAAGTTTGGGGGCATTTGGGGGACATTTATAAAATTAACCAGAGATCTAATCTCTGATTTATTTTATAAGCGCTAATTGCTACCACGAGTTTGCGGTAGCATTAACCAGCCACTTGTAATGGCTGGTTATTTATCGCATGTCTGCAAAGGGGCAAATTTGCTGTTTGTGGGTGAGCGATAAATTAGCACTCCACTTCTAATCTAGCCCTTAAAAGGTATGTAGATATTTTGGAGAACAATACCTAACCCCTTTGTTACCAGGAATTTTAGAGAAAAACTTGCCTAAAGTGTCGGAAACATAAAATTATATATATATATATATATATATATATATATATATATATATATATATATATATATATATATATATATATATATATACACAGGCATTTATTTATTTTTTCTGTGGATAGTGATGATTATATTATATGTATGTATAAATATATATATATATAGTATAAATATATATATATATAGTATATATATATATATATATATATATATATATATATATATATAGTATATATATATATATATATATATATATATATATATTATCACTATCCACAGAAGAAACCTGTAGCTATCTAATTGCAAGAAAAAAATCTCAACATTTTTCATCCTCTGATTCAGCTAAGACCAAACTTATATATTTTTTATTATGTTTGATCATTTTATGGTCTTTATCTGCAGCTATGTCATGGGGGTATTATGGCCTAGGTCTGTACCTAGGACGGCTGTTTTGGGGAAGATGGGAGGGGCAGCACTTTTTGATTAACTTTTAGGGCTATATTATGGGGTGATACAGGCCGTTCACTGTGCCGCCATCAGATCTCAGAGTGATTACTGCAGGGCATGCACAGCACTAGCAGCACGTAGAGAACACATGAATGAGGAATGGAGCCTGTTCTGGAGCAGTAGCACCTTGTTGATTTCCCCAAAGGCGCACAATCCATTTCTGTCCCCAAGCTTTTAGAATAGGTTGGGGATTTCAGCAGGTACAAGGGCAGGTAATGGTATTTTCTTTCCTAAGATATGGGGAGTCCACAACTCTATTCAATTACTAGTGTGAATATCACTCCTGGCCAGCAGGAGAAGGCAAAGAGCACCACAGCAAAACTGTTAAGTGTCACTCCCCTACCCATAATCCCTAGTCATTCTCTTTGCCTCTGTCAATGGAGGAGGTGAAGTTTGGTGTCTGAAGAAATTAATTCCTTTTTTGGGTACTTTTCCCTGCAAGCAATGATTTGGGTTTAGCTGAGTCCAAGTTATTCTCTTCAGTAGGCCCAGACCATGACACTCTCACCACTATGCTTGACTGTAGGCAAGACACACTTGTCTTTGTACTCCTCACCTAGTTGTTGACACACACGCTTGACACCATCTGAACCAAATAAGTTTATCTTGGTCTCATCGGACCACAGGACATGTTTCCAGTAATCCATGTTCTTAGTCTGCTTGTCTTCAGCAAACTGTTTGCGGGCTTTCTTGTGCATCATCTTTAGAAGAGGCTTCCTTCTGGGATGACAGCCATGCAGACCAATTTGATGCAGTGTGCGGCGTATGATCTGAGCACTGAAAGGCTGGCCCCCCACCCCTATAACCTCTGCAGCAATGCTGGCAGCACTCATACGTCTTTTTCCCAAAGACAACCTCTGGATATGACTTTGATCAACCATGGCGAGGCCTGTTCTGAGTAAACCTGTTCTGTTTCAGGGTCTTGCCAATCTACTAATAGCCTATGCCATCTTTATGTAGAGCAGCAATTCTTTTTTTCAGATCCTCAGAGAGTTCTTTGCCATGAGGTGCCATGTTCTTCCAGTGACCAGTATGAGAGAGTGTGAGAGTGATAACACCAAATTTAACACACCTGCTCCCCATTAACACCTGAGACCTTGTAACACTAACCTTTTACATGACACTGGGGAGGGAACATGGCTAATTGGGCCCAATTTGCACATTTACACTTAGGGGTGTACTCACTTTTGTTGCCAACGGTTTAGACATTAATGGCTGTGTGTTGAGTTATTTTGAGGGGACAGCAAATTTACACTGTTATGCATGCTGTACGCTCACTACT
This sequence comes from Bombina bombina, assembly GCF_027579735.1. NCBI lineage: Eukaryota > Metazoa > Chordata > Amphibia > Anura > Bombinatoridae > Bombina > Bombina bombina. The sequence continues at coordinate 974,390,687 of NC_069501.1, read as the reverse complement.
TTACATTGTAGCAAAGTGTCATTTCTTCAGTGTTTTCACATAAAAAGATATAATAAAATATTTACAAAAATGTTAGGGGTGTACTCACTTTGTATGATACTGTAAGTGCTTTTTGTCTTCTAGGGATTGGAGACTTTCACTTTAGTAACTGACGGCTAGATTACGAGTTTTGCGTTATGGCTCATAATGCTGCTTTTTCACTACCGCCGGTATTACGAGTCATGTAGGTATAGCTGTACCGCACACTTTTTTGGCCGTAATGCAACGTAACTACCGCACCTTTCAAAATGTCCTTTTTCAATGGGACTTCCATAGCACCGCTATTACGAGTTTTGCCTGGGAGGTCAAAAAGTGAGCGTTACAGCCCATACAGTCAAGATTCGTTCCGCCATCTAAAGTCAGTAGTTATGGGTTGCGCTACAAAGCTGTAGCATAAAACTCATAACTAAAGTATTACAAAGTACACTAACACCCATAAACTACCTATTAACCCCCTAAACCGAGGCCCTCCCACATTGCAAACACTATAATAAATGTATTAACCACTAATCTGCCGCTCCGGACATCGCCGCCACTATAATAAACATATTAACCCCTAAACCGCTGCACTCCCGCATCGCAAACACTAGTTAAATATTATTAACCTCTAATGTGCCGTCCCCAATATCACCGCTGCCACTATACTAAAGTTATTAAACCCTAAACCTAACCCTAACCCTAGGTCTAACCCTAACACCCCTAACTTTAATATAATTAAAATAAATCTAAATAAAATTACTATCAATAACTAAATAATTCCCATTTAAAACTAAATACCTACCTGTAAAATAAACCCTAAGATAGCTACAATATAAATAATAGTTACATTGTATCTATCTTAGGTTTTATTTTTATTTCACAGCTAAGTTTGTATTTATTTTAACTAGGTAGAATAGATAGTAAATAGTTATTAACTATTTACTAACTATCTAGTTAAAATAAATACAAATTTACCTGTAAAATAAAACCTAACCTGTCTTACACTAACACCTAACATTACACTACAATTAAATCAATTACATTAATTAAATACAATCAATTAAATTACACAAAATAAAAAAGAAATGATCAAATATTTAAACTAATTACAACTAATCTAATAGCCCTATCAAAATAAAAAAGTCCCCCCCAAAAATAAAAAAAACGCTAGCCTAAACTAAACTGCCAATAGCCCTTAAAAGGGTATTTTGTGGGCATTGCCCCAAAGAAATCAGCTCTTTTACCTGTAAAAAAAATACAAACAATCCCCCCAACAGTAAAACCCACCACCCAGACAACCAAATTCCCCAAATAAAACCCTGTCTAAATAAACCTAAGCTCCCCATTGCCCTTAAAAGGGAATATGGATGGGCATTGCCCTTTAAAGGGCATTTAGCTCTTTTTTAGCTCAAAGTCCCTAACCTACAAATAAAACTCACCCAATAAACCCTTAAAAAAAACCTAACACTAACCCCCGAAGATCCACTTACAGTTTTTGAAGACCTGACATCCATCCTCAATGAATCCGGGAGAAGTCTTCATCCAAGTGGCAAGAAGTCCTCAACGAATCCGAGAGAAGTCTTCATCCAAGCAGCAAGAAGTCATCCTCCGATTGGCAGAAGTCTTCATCCAGACGGCATCTTCCATCTTCATCCTTCCAACGCGGAGCGGGTCCATCTTCAAGACATCTGGCGAGGAGCATCCTCTTCATACGGTCTCAGCCGTATACTGAAGGTTCCTTTAAATGACGTCATCCAAGATGGCGTCCCCTGAATTCAGATTGGCTGATAGAATTCTATCAGCAAATCGGAATTATAGGTGAAAAAATCCTATTGGCTTATTGCATCAGCCAATAGGATTGAGCTTGCATTCTATTGGCTGTTCCAATCAGCCAATAGAATGTGAGCTTCAATCCTATAGGCTGATCCAATCAGCCAATAGGATTGAGCTTGCATTCTATTGACTGTTACAATCAGCTAATAGAATGCAAGCTCAATCCTATTGGCTGATTGGATCAGCCAATATGATTGAAGCTTAATCCTATTGGCTGATTGCATCAGCCAATAGGATTTTTTCATCTTTAATTCCGATTGGCTGATAGAATTCTATCAGCCAATTGGAATTCAAGGGACGCCATCTTGGATGAGGTCATTTAAAGGAACCTTCAGTGTACGACTGGGACCGTATGAAGAGGATGCTCCACGCCGGATGTCTTGAAGATGGAGCTGCTCCGCGTCAGAAGGATGAAGATAGAAGATGCTGTCTGGATGAAGACTTCTTGCAGCTTGGATGAAGACTTCTCCCGGATTTGTTGAGGACTTCTTGCCGCTTGGATGAAGACCTCTCCCGGATTCAATGAGGATGGATGTCTGGTCTGGCCTGTTCAGGGCAATGGGGAGCTTAGGTTTAGTTAGATAGGGTTTTATTTGGGGGGGGGGGTTTGTTGTGTGGGTGGTGGGTTTTACTGTTGGGGGTTGTTTGTATTTTTTTTTACAGGTAAAAGAGCTGATTCCTTTGGGGCAATGCCCCGCAAAAGGCCCTTTTAAGGGCTATTGGCAGTTTAGTTTAGGCTAGGGGTTTTTTATTTTGGGGGAGGGGGCTTTTTTATTTTGATAGGGCTATTAGATTAGGTGTAATTAGTTTAAATATTTGATAATTTCTTTTTTATTTTGTGTAATTTAGTGTTTTTTATTTTTTGTAATTTAGTTATTGTATTTAATTTATGTAATTTATTTAATTGTAGTGTAATTTTTGGTGTTAGTGTAAGACAGGTTAGGTTTTATTTTACAGGTAAATTTGTATTTATTTTAACTAGATAGTTAGTAAATAGTTAATAACTATTTACTAACTATTCTACCTAGTTAAAATAAATACAAACTTACCTGTAAAATAAAAATAAAACCTAAGCTAGCTACAATGTAACTATTAGTTATATTGTAGCTAGCTTAGGGTTTATTTTACAGGTAAGTATTTAGTTTTAAATATGTATTAGTTAGGTAATAATAGTAAGCTTTATTTAGATTTATTTTAATTATATTAAAGTTAGGGGTGTTAGGGTTAGGGTTAGACTTAGGGTTAGGTTTAGGGGTTAATTTATGTATTTAGTGTTAGTAATGTGGGAGGCCAGAGGTTTAGGGGTTAATAACTTTAGTATAGTGGCGGCGGTGACATTGGGGGCTGCAGATTAGGGATTAATAAGTGTAGGTAGGTAGAGACGACATTGGGGGCGGCAAATTAGGGATTAATAAGTGTAGGTAGGTGTCGGAGACATTGGGGGCGTCAGATTAGGGGTTAATAACTGTAATGTAGATGGCGGCGACGTTGGGGGTGGCAGATTAGGGGTTAATAACTGTAATGTAGGTGGTGGCGATGTTAGGGGTGGTAGATTAGGGGTTAATAAGTGTAATGTAGGTGTCGCAACATTGGGGGCGGCAGATTAGGTGTAAACATAACTTTTCTTTGCCCATAGGAATCAATGGGGCTGCGTTACGGAGCTTTACACTCCTTTTTTGCAGGTGTTAGGATTTTTTTCAACCGGCTCTCCCCATTGATGTCTATAGGGAAATCGAGCACGAGTACGTAAAACCAGTTCAAAACAGCGCTGGTATTTGTGTGCGGTATGGAGCTCAACGCTGCCATATTGCCAGCTAATGCCGGGTTTTTGAAAACCTGTAATAGCAGTGCTATTAAAGGTGAGCGGTGGAAATAACTTGCTAGTTAGTACCAAGCCGCTCATAACGCAAAACTCATAATCTTGCCGTGAGTTAATTCTGCGGCATTATTGGGACATATAAAATCTTTTATAAATAGGATTTTCTGAGGCAGTGTGCAGGCACTAGTATGTGGAGACTAAGAAGTTAAGTTTCTCCTCATAGGGGAATGTTAACATTGTGGAACATTTTATACTAATCTCTCCTATGATGTGGACTGTTTTAATGGGGCATTTTGTCAGATGGATATGAGGAGGCTTTTATTTTTCTTATAGTTTAAAAAAAAAAAAAAAAAAAAAGCGTTTCAAAATCTTTTTCTTAAGGGAAGCATTAAAAAAAATCAGTTTGTTTCAATCTAGAACGCGCGCTTTTACTTGCGACACAGTTCCTATGTGCCAGTGCCGGTCATGTGATCATTTGTTTATCCGACATGGAGTGAAGTGGCATCTTCCCCTCAGCACGGCTCGATGAAGTAGTCATTCGTGAGCTGTATCTGACTACTTGTAAGCCTCTGGAGGACGGTAGGACACATATGCTAAGGTGTAGAGATCCTGTGTGTATTTTTTTTTTAGACAATTATTTTTGTGTAACCGCTCTGTCAGTTTGAAGTCCAGTCTTAAAGTGACAGAATTTTTAATAAATTTTTTTTTTTTTTTTTCCTTTACTTTTGGGACCAAAATTATTCTGTGTAGCTATGGACATGGAACAAGAAGGTACCTTTGATAAATGTTTATTATGTCTTGAGGCCAAAATTGTTTTGCCCATGCAATTTTGTTCTACATTTTTTGACAGTACATTAGAGTGTAAAGACAAACTTCTGCCCTTTGTGCCTTATGTCTCTCAGGATGATGTTGTTCAGGCATTGACACAGCTTTCTCCTCAAACGTCCCAAGCCTTAATAGCGTCACATACAGTGCCTTGCAGTTCCTCTCAGCCTCCAGAGTTTTTTGCCTCCAGATTTTGCTGCACAGGTATCTTCTGCGATATCTACGGGATTATCTGTTTTTCCTTTGTTGGGGAAACGCGAGCAAATCTAAAAAAGGTGTCTGCCCCATCTGCTGCAAAACAGGTTGTCCTCCCTCATAACTCTGAGGAGGAGGTTACCTTGGTAGCTTCTGAGGGTGAAATCTCAGATTCTGACTGTATAATTCCTTTATCTGATGCTGAAAAGGTAAACTTCAGGTTTAAGCGTGAACACCTTCGTGTACTGTTAAAGGAGGTATTGGAGACTTTGGACGACTCCGACTCACCTGTCACAGTCAACCCTAAAAAAATCTAGTAAGCTTAACAAATACTATGATGTTCCTGCCTTTGTGGAAGTGTTTCCTGTTCAAGACCATGTGACTGAGATTATTTCACAGGAATGGGAGAAGCCAGGGCCAGGGATACCTTTCACCCCATTTTCCATCTTTAAAAAGATGTTTCCTGTTGCTGACTCCATTAAAGATTCATGGCGCACAGTGCCTAAAGTAGAGGGGGTTATATCTACTCTGGCTAAGAGAACTACGATCCCTATAGAGGATAGCTGCTACTTTAAGGATCCTATAGACAAGAAGCTGGAGGCTTATTTGAAAAAGATGCATGTTCACCAGGGCAACCTGCAATTTGCATTGCCACAGTAGCAAGTGCTGCATCCTATTGGTGCGATGCCTTGTCTGAATCAATTTTAGTAGAGACTCCATTGGAGGAGATCCAGACAGGATTAAGGTTCAAACTAGCCAATTTCTTTTTTTCTGATGCTATCATACAAATTATTAGACTGGGAGCCAAGATGTCTGGCTTCTCTGTCTTGGCCTGCAGGGCTTTGTGGCTTAAATCTTGGTCAGCTGATGTTACCTCCAAGTCCAAGCTTCTGGCACTTCCTTTTCCAAGACCTTGTTTGGACCTGGTCTAGCAGAAATAATTTCTGATATTACAGGTATAAAAGGATCTTTTCTACCGCAAGACAAGAAAAACAGGACTAAAGGACGCCTGTTCCTTTCGTAACTTCAAAGGTCAAAAGTCTCCCTATTCTAAGCAGGAGCAGTCCAAGTCTTCTTGGACTCCCAATTAGCCTTGGAACAAGGGGAAGCAATCAAAGATACCCTCAGCTGAGTCTAAGGGGTATATTTATTATAGTGCGGACGGACATGATACAATGTAGCGTATCATGTCTGCCGCACATCGATAAATGCAGACGGCATACACTGTTGGCATTTATCATTGCTCCAGCAGTTCTTGTGAATTGCTGGTGCAATACTGCCCACTGCAGATTCATGGCCAATCACCCGCTAAGCAGGGGATGCCAATCAGCCCGATCGTATTGGATCAGGTTGATTTCTGTCTGCCGCCTCAGTGCAGGCAGACAAGTTATGGAGCAGCGGTCTTTAGAAACAAGGGGCATCAAGTTCCATACAGAGCTTGATAAATTGACCCCTTTGTCAGCATGAAGGGTCCCCCCAATCTGGGATCAGATCAAGTGGAGGGCAGACTTTCCCTGTTTTGTCATGCCTGGATACGGGATGTCCCAGATCCTTGGGCTGTGGACATAGTTTCTCAGGGTTGCAAAATAGAATTCAAATCTTGCCCTCCAAGGGGCAGCATCCACCTCTCAAGACTATCTGCAGATCAGGTAAAAAGAGAGGCATTCTTTAGCTGCGTCCAGGACCTTTCCTCCCTAGGAGTGAATGTTCCAGTTCCAGTAAGGGAACAGGGCCCAGGATTCTTTTCAAATCTGTTTGTGGTTCCCAAAAAAGAGGGAACTTTCCGACCCATTCTAGACTTAAAGTGTCTCAACAAGTTTCTCAGAGTACCCTCCTTCAAAATGGAAACCATTAGTTACATTCTTCCTTTGGTCCAAGAGGGTCAGTTCATGATGATCATAGACCTGAAGGAATGCGTATCTTCATGTTCCCATCCACAGGGATCATCACAAGTTCCTGAGATTTGCCTTTCTAGACAAACAGTTTCAGTTTGTGGCTCTTCCGTTTGGCCTTGCCACAGCTCCCAGAATTTTCTCAAAGATTCTGGGGGCTCTTTTGGCAATGATCAGGTCTCGGGTTATTGCAGTGGTACCCTACATGGACGACATACTGGTTCAGGCACCATCTTTTTAACAAGCAAACTCTCATACAGATATCTTGTTGTCTTTTCTACGTTCCCACAGATGGAAAGTTAATCTGGAAAAGAGTTTCATTGTTCCAGCTACAAGGGTAGTTTTCTTAGGGACCATAATAGATTCCCTATCTATGAAAAGTTTTCTGATAAAGGCCAGAGAATCCAAAATTTTCTCCTCATGCCTCTCTCTACAGTCTACTGTTCGGCCATCAGTAGCTCAATGTATGGAGGTCATTGGTCTGATGGTCATTTTCATGGACATCATTCCCTTTGCTCGATTCCATTTGAGAGCTCTTGAATTATGCATGCTCAGACAATGGAACGGAGACCATTTGGATCTGTCTCAGAGGATAGATCTAGACCAGTCGACAAGAGACTCTCTTCCGTGGTGGCTTTCTCAGGAGCATCTGTCTCAGGGCACATGGACGCCAGCCTGCTAGGCTGGGGAGCAGTCTGGAACTCATTAAAGGCTCAGGGACTATGGATTCAGGAGGAGTCTGCTCTCCCCATAAACATCTTGGAGTTGAGAGCGATTTACAATTCTCTGATGGCTTGGCCTCAGTTGTCCTTAGCCCGGTTTATCAGGTTCCAATCGGACAGCATCACCTCAGTGGCTTACATGAACCACCAGGGAGGATCTTGGAGTTCCTTAGCCATGAAGGAGGTGGTATGGATTATTCAGTGGGCGGAAGCTCACAATTGTTGTCTATCTGCCATCCACATTCTAGGAGTGGACAACTGAGAGGCGGATTTCCTGAGCAGACAGACATTTCATCACGGGGAGTGGGTCCTCCGACTGGAGGTGTTCTCCAGTTTAACCCTCAAGTAGGGGGTGCTGGAGTTGGATCTCGTCAGAACGCCAAGCTTCCAAGGTACGGTTCAAGGTCAAGAAATTCTCAGGCTGCCCTGATAGATGCTCTGGGGGTTCCTTGGGATTTTGGTCTAGCATTCCTGTTTCCTCTGTTTGCGCTCCTTCCATGAGTCATTGCTCGTATCAAACAGGAGAGAGCATCAGTAATACTAATAGCTCCGGCATGGCCTCGCAGGATCTGGTATGCAGACCTAGTAAAGATATCATTTTTGCAACCTTGAAAGTTGCCTCTGAGGAAGGAACTTCTAACTCAGGGTCCATTCCTCCATCCAAATCTCGTTTCTCTGCCTGCTTGAAAATTGAACACTTTGTTCCGTCTAAGCATGGATTTTCGGTCGGTCATTGAGACCATTATCCAGGCTCGCAAGCCGGTTACTTGAAAAATGTATCATAAGGTGTGGTGTAAATACCTTTATTGGTGAGAATCCAAGGGCTACTCTTGGAGTAGGGTCAGGATTCCTAGAATTTTGTCTTTTCTCCAGGAAGGTCTGGAGAGGGGATTGTCAGTCAGTTCTCTGAAAGGTCAGATTTCTGCATTATCTATTTTGTTACACAAGCATCTGGCGGATGTGCTAGATGTTCAATCTTTTTGTCAGGCCCTGGTCAGAATCAGGCCTGTGTTTAAACCTGTTGCTCCTCCTTGGAGCCTTAACATTGTTCTTAAAGTTTTGCAACAGGCTCCGTTTGAGCAAATGCATTCCATAGATATTAAGTTGTTGTCTTGGAAGGTTTTGTTTCTTCTTGCTATCTCTTCTGCTCGGAGAGTCTCTGAACTCTCGGCTTTGCAGTGTGATTCACCTTACCTTATCTTTCTTACCAATAAGGCGGTTATTCATACTAAATTGGGGTTTCTTCCTAAAGTGCTTTCTGATAGAAATATTAATCAGGAAATTGTTGTTCCTTCTCTCTTTCCAAATCCTTCTTCTCATAAGGAACGTCTGTTGCACAACTTGGATGTTGTACGTGCTCTAAAATTCTACCTACAGGCGACTAAGGATTTTCACTAGTCCCTGTTTGTTTCTCAGGAAAGCGTAAAGGGTCAGAAGGCTACTGCTACTTCTCTTTCCCTCTGGTTGAGAAGTGTGATTCGTTTTGCTTATGAGACTGCTGGTCAGCAGCCTCCTGAGAGAATTACAGCTCATTCCACTAGGACTGTCTCCTCCTCTTGGGCGTTTAAAAATGAAGCTTCTGTGGAACAGATTTTCAAGACTGCAACTTGGTCCTCTCTGCATACTTTTCCCAAATTTTACAAATTTGATACTTTTGCTTCGGCTGAGGCTTCCTTTGGGAGAAAAGTTCTTCAAGTGGTGGTGTCTTCTGTTTAGGTCTGCCTTTCTTGTTCTCCCTCCTTATTCATTCAGTGTCCTCTAGTTTGGGTATTGGTTCCCACTAGTAATTGAATGATGCCGTGGACTCTCCATTTCTTAGGAAAGAAAACAAAATGTATGCTTACCTGATACAAAAATGTCTTTCCGGATATGGAAAGTCCACGACCCACCATTTATTAAGACAGTTATTTTTTACTAATCTTAAGGCACCTCTCCACCTTTGTATTATTCCTTTTTTCCTTTTCCCTTCAGTCGAATGACTGGGGATTATGTGTAGGGGAGTGACATTTAACAGCTTTGCTGTGGTGCTCTTTGCCTCCTCCTGTTGATCAGGAGTGATATTCCCACTAGTAATTGAATGACGTTGTGGACTCTCCATATCCGGAAAGAAAGAAATTTATCAGGTAAGCATACATTTTGTTTTTCTGGTGTGTGTGTGTGTGTGTGTGGGGGAAATAAAAATATATCCTGACAACAAAAATACCCCAGTGCTTTTTCATTTTTTCATTCGCTGAACACCCATATAAGCAGAAGAGAGGCTGTAAGACTGGATCTATGTTCAAGTGCACAGTACCACTCCAGCCATCTAGTCTGTCCTCACCTAAGTAACAAGCACCAGGGAACTGTCAGTAACTAACTGAGTGAAGCCCCAAGTTTACTTTTGAAAAACAAAAAGAGCTCCTGAGAGGAGCTTACAGAGACTGCTGACGTTATCAAAATTGTGCATAGAAAAGCATCTCCTTAATTAGGTCAATAATCTGTGTATTATTATGAGTGAAAGGGGTGCAGTAAACCTAAAGCCAGAATCTAGATCTGTTACATGAGTAAATCAATGGAGTGCTTGTTGCAGGGAGTTGTAAGAAGAGTAGTTTATAGGAAAGGCCGCTCTAAATAGAGCTAATACTATATGGAGATTTTTTCAAATATATTTTAAATATTTTAAAAATCTCCATATGGTATTAGCTCTATTTAGAGCGCCCTTTCCTATAAACTACTCTTCTTACAATTCCCCCTGAGAAGCATAGAGGAAGCTTCTAATAGTGAAAGGAGCTTATACCCACTAGCGCAAAATCTATATCTCTTTTGACATTTGTTGCAGGGAGTGCAAAGCAACATGGGCAGTGGGTACATTTCTTATAGGTATGAATTAGTTAAAGGCAATGGGGGTGTCTGGAATACAGCAACTAACAGCTTGAGTGCAAAAAGCAAATATTTGAAAATGTAATGCTACACATCATGACCAAGAGTGCCGTAGCTGCGGAGGATCACACTGCCTAATCACCAATCCAAGAAAGAAGATGCAGGCACTGCTTGGAGTAAAATAGTGTAGCCCAGACAAGGCAAACAGAGATGGGGAATCGTCTTACGTGTTTCGCGCACCCTAGTGGTGCTTAATCAGCCAATAGGATTTAAGCAGCTCTCATCCTATTGGCTGGTTTGAATATTTCAGCCAATAGGAATGCAAGGTACCCAAAATATAAAACGGGTACCTTGCATTCAATCTTTGTGCGGTGGAGATTGCATGAAGAGGAGCGTCCACGCTGGATGTCGTTGTCGCCGCCGGTACTGCTCAGTTCTGCGCCGCCACAGCTCTGCGCCACCAGGATGAAGGTAGAAGATGCCCCGTTGATGGATGAAGATGTCGCCGTCTGGATGAAGACTTGTCGCCGCCTGGATGAAGATAATTGTCTGGACTTCAGGAACTGTGAGTACATTTTTTGGAGTTAGTGTTAGGTTATTTGTTTTTTTTGGGGGGTGTTTTTTTTTAGATTAGGGCTTTTTTATTTTTTTATGGGCAGCAAAAGAGTTGATTGTCATTTTAAGGGCAATGTCCATACAATGCCCCTTTAGGGGCAATGGGTAGCTTAGTTTTTTTAGACTTAGGTTTTTTTTTATTTTGGGGAGTTGTTTGGGTGGGGGTTTTTACTGTTAGGGGTTACTTTGTAATTCATTTATGTAAAAGAGCTTATTGCTTCAAGGCAATGCCCTACAAAAAGCCCTTTTAAAGGCTATTGGTAGTTTATTGTTAGATTAGGGGGTGTTTTTATTTTGGGGTGTTTTTCTTTTGTTTTTATTGGTGTATTAGATTAGGTTTAATTTGTATTATTTTGTATAATTTAGTTTATTATTTTTTCTGTATTTTAGTGTTTTATTTGTAATGTTATGTTTTTTTATTTTCCATAGTGTTAGGATTTTTTAATTTTGTAACTTAGATTTTTTATTTTTTGTTTATTTTAGTTTTTTAAAATAGTTATATTAGGTTTATTTATAGTTTAAGCTTAGTTTTTTTTTTTACTTCAAGGTAGTTATATTGTAATTTGTAACTTTAATTTAAAGTTAGGTGGTGTTAGGTTTATGGGTTAATATTTGAATTTAGTGTGTTGCGATGTAAGGGGCCGGCGGTTTATGGGTAAATAGGTTTAGTTTAGTATTTGCGATGTTGGGGGCCGGCGGTTTAGGGGTTAATATGTTTAGTTTAGTATTTGTGATGTGGGGAGCTGGTGGTTTAGAGGTTGATAGGTTTATTTAGGTGTTAACAATGCGGGTGTGCGCCAGATTAGGGGTTAATAATTTTAATTAGTGTTAGCGATTTTGGGGGGTGGCGGATTAGGGGTTAATAACTTTATTTAGTGTTGGGGATGTTGGGGGATGGCGGATTAGGGGTATTTAGACTAGGGCATAGTGGACAAGGGAAACTAATGTAAAAATCTTATGCTCTGACAAATTAGTTTATTAATGTTTGCTTTAGAATGCCACTTTAAGCCAATGGAAACAAACTGTTCTGTGATTTGTAATGAACAGTTTCAATTCTTCTATAAGTTTACTGAGAAAAGATAATGCTTTGTTGTTATAATATTGGGCCACTATATTAGAGTGGAGTAACAGCTAAATTGCTGTATCAGGTTTTTTTGTATATGAATCATGTGATTGTCATTTTATAATATTGAAATAAAGAATCTATTCAAATGTGCTTGGTGACAAAATAATCTTTTTTTCTGAAATATCAATGTTCCTCAAATAAATAAACACTTACAAAATTCCATCCTTGTTCATAATTCTTTAAACTAACATGACATACTTAGAGGGATGTATATCGGTTATGTGTTTACTGCATCGGTTTGTTCCAAACCTATATAGCAAGGTCTGGATGTTTGTTACTATAGGTAATGGTGCAATGTTTAACAGACCAACAATCCATCTAGAATATCTACTGTTTGCTTCTATGGCTTATCAATTATTGGAAATACAGCACTTTATTCAAACATAGGGCAATATGGACATAATGCAGTACCTGTCGGCCAACTCTATTGTTATGTATCCTCATTCTTGCTTGAATATCCCTTGGTGATTCCCGGGAATCCAGGAAATCCCTTGAGAATTTCTCTCCAAACTCCAACTCGTGCTTGCAGCCTCCCCACTCCCAAGTGTCCTGGGGACTGGGCTCAGGGGTCTCTCTGAGAAGAGGTGTCAAGTCCCTGGAGAGACCCCTTACCTTTGATAGTGCTTGAAGCTGCAACTGATTTAGCTTTAGGCGAATCTTCTCCTCGGTGCCTCGACGTTTCCACTCACAACCGCAGCCTTGGAGCTTCCCCAGGCTACAAGCTGTGGCTACCGAGTGCATAACACCAGCAGCTAGCAATGAGAATGCAAAGGCACTCTCACGAAAACCTATTGAAGAGAAACACAAAGTAATGGTTAATTATTTGGTTGGAATGTGGACCTATCTCTTAAAGTTCATGGTATACAGAGAATTCTAGGTCACATTCTGTGGAGTTTTGATCAATTTCACTGTCATTCAAGGTCAAAGGCGTTAACCCTGAAGAGAGCTTTTATAGTTAAATATGTTTCTACACACCCCTCTTCAGCATGCAGGAGCCCCAGACCTTGAGAAGTTGCTACTTGTATTTGGGAATTTCCCACAGTAAGCAGCTGTGATTAAACTTTTTACTAATGTTTATGTTACCAAAACCTTCCAGTATCTTTCATATCCTTATACTTTTTGGCCCAAAATCAGTGTGCTTGTCACTCAGGATAGAAAATTGGACTAAAATTCTCAGTATGTGAAAGACAGAACACAACCATCCCTTCTCCTCTGTTTTCTAATCTCACACATTTTATCACACCCTCCTTGTTCTCTCCAGTTTCACTACTTTGTGTTGTTGTTTTATTCATGACAACCTTCAGTATTTATCAGAGAGAATACATTTTTGTGGCTAACTTTTCTTGTAATTCCTCTATACATCCTTCTTATGTTTGTTTATGATTATGAGTGGCACGCAAACTGTAGCATGCAAGCGATATAGGGTATTCGAGCGTAATTCGCAATTTACGCTCGTAGGGTTAGTGTGACTTGAGAGCTTGCGTAAAGGGTAGGAGAAGAAAATAAAGTTGCATAAAACACAAAATATTTTTTTTAATCATTTTTATCAGTGTTTATATACTGTAAGGGCTCAAAGATATATAGTATAAGGTGTTTGACAAAAAAGGGCTGCAAAGGGCTTTAACATGTATATTGTTACATAGCCATGCCTAAATATGTGTGTGTATATATATATATATATATATATATATATATGTGTGTGTGTGTGTGTGTGTGTGTGTACAGATGTATTTATATGTGTATATATGCATTTACATACATATATACACATATAAACACATACATATATATACACATATAGGGGCCCATTTAACAAACTCCGTATGGAGCTTATGGGCCCGTGTTTCTGGCGAAACATAGCAAAACTAGTAGCTAACAGTATGATACTAGATTTTTTGTTGGTGAGGGAAAATATAGAAAATGATTTTAGCATTTTTCTCATAGGAGAAAAATTAAGTTAAATTTGCATATTGGTTATAGATAGCAATACCACTTCTACTGCTACTAATACTACTACAAATAATAATAGTAAACACATAAGTTGTTAGAGGACCAAGATATTGATAAACATGTGTGCCCGATTGCTTGGATGATACTTATTTGAATTTAAAAAATAAATATTAATTAAATTAAAAAGAAAAAACTGAAATATCACATTGACATAAGTTTTAAGACCCTTAACTCAGTACTTAGTTGAAGCACCTGAAGTATTTTTGGGTATGATGCAACATGTTTTGCTAGCCTTGATTTGGGTATTTTCTGCCACTCTTCTTTGCAGACCCTCTCAAGCTCTGTCAGGTTGAATTGGGAACATCAGTGGACAGCCATTTTCAGGTTTCTCCAGTGATATATGATTTATCTGGGCCACTCAAGGACATTCACAGAGTTGCCCCTATGCCACTCTTGCATTGTCTTTGCTGTGTGCTTAGGGTCATTGTCCTGTTGGAAGGTGATCCTTCAGCCCAGTCGGAGGTCCTGAGTGTTCTGGACCAGGTTTATATTAAGGATATCTATGTATTTTGCTGTGTTCAGCTTTCCCTCAACCCTGACCAGTTCCCCAGTCCCTGCCACTGAAAAACATCCTCACAGTATAAAGCAATGCTTCTCTGTTAGGAAGGTATTGGCAGGTGATGAGTGGCATCTGGTTTCCTCCAGACATGATGCTTGAAATTGAGCCCAAACTGTTCAATCTTCATTTCATCAGACCAGATAATCCTGTTTCTTACAGTCTGGGAGTCCTTTAGGTGTTTTTTTTGCAAATTCCAAACTGGCTTTTAATGAGTCTTGCACTGAAGAGAGGCTTCTGTCTGGCCACTCTGTTATAAAGGCCAGATCTTTGAAGTGTTGCAGTGATGATTGCTCTTCTGCAAGTTTCTTCCATCTCAACACTTGACCTCTGGAGCTCAACCAGAGTGACCAACAGGTTCTTGGTCAACTTTCAATGCAGACAAAAAAATTGTGCAGCCACTCCCAGACCCGAAACAATCCTGTCTCTGAACTCTGCAGGCAGTTCCTTTGACTTCATGGCTTGGTTATTGCTCTGATATATAGACAGGTGTGTGCCTTTCCAAATCATGACCAATCAATTGAATTTGCCACAGGTGGGCTCCAATAAAAGTGTAGAATAATCCTAAAGATGATCAATAGAAATGAAATGCACTTGAGCTAAGTTTCAAGTATCATAGCAAAGGGGCTGAATACTTATGTCAATGTGATATTTACATATTTTCTTTTTAATACATTTGCAAAGTTATCAAAAATCTTTGGTTTTTGCTTTGTCATTATTGGGCATGGAGTGTAGATTTATTTGAAAAACAAAATAATTTAAACCATTTTAGCATAAGGCTGCACCATAACAAAATGTGGAAAAAATGAATACTAAATACTTTCTGAAGGCTCTTTTCAGGGATTACATTTTGAGTTTAATCTGTATCTTATAATTGTACCCAATTCCACCCCTCTTGCTTTACCTCTCTTCAGTATAGCACTGTCATGTGGCACTTTTCCTCCGGTTTCTAGCGTGGAGCAGTTCCAGCGTTGCCCCCTCAGCTGATGCTGGCACTCGTGAATTGCTATCTGGATTCCCTGAAGGGCAGAGGCTGTCACGTCAGGGCTGCGCACACATAGGCCCAGTTGTCGTTTGCTCAGGCCAGGCAAGGTAAGGCAGACAGTGTTGGGAGTCAGAACAGGGTCATTTGGCAACTTTAGACCCAGTATATCATTGCAAAGAACTCTGGTAGAAGAAAAAGAGGAACACACAGTGAGAAGGACAAAACAGCCAGTTTTATTACAGAAATTTAAAGTTTGAGCTTAATTTTGAAATCTGTATTCAATGCAAGTCTGTCAAAAGTCGGCAGAAGCTTTATCAATTACAGAGGTAAAATGTATATTTCTATAACAGTGTTCGTTATGCAAAACTGGGGAATGGTAAATAAAGGGATTAGCTATCTTTTTAAATAACATTTTTGATATTTACTATAGCTTTAACTACTTCAAAAGGGCTAAACACAGCTGCTTGGGAGCTGCAAGGCTTGCATCTCCTGAGCAGGACACAGGCATTCATTCAAGAGCAGCAGTCACACAACCCCACCAATCATCTTCTGAGTCATATTTAGAATGCTGTATGGCTTGTGGCTCATGCATGAGGTCTATCTTTGGTTTTATCCTGATTGAGTTAAACAAATAGCAATGATCAGTAACACAAAAGTTACCAATTCTAACAAGTCATTTTTGTATTAGAATGTATCTTTCTTTCATGTAATGAGCTAGTGACATATGGGATATACAATCCTACCAGGAGGGGCAAAGTTTCCCAAACCTCAAAATGCCTATAAATACACCCCTCACCACACCCACAATTCAGTTTTACAAACTTTGCCTCCTATGGAGGTGGTGAAGTAAGTTTGTGCTAAGATTTCTACGTTGATATGCACTTCTCAGCATTTTGAAGCCCGGTTCCTCTCAGAGTACAGTGAATGTCAGAGGGATGTGAAGGGAGTATCACCTATTGAATGCAATGGTTTTCCTCGCGGGAGATCTATTTCATAGGTTTTCTGTTATCGGTCGTAGAGATTCATCTCCTACCTCCCTTATTCAGATCAACAATATACTCTCATATTCCATTACCTCTACTGATAATTGTTTCAGTACTGGTTTGGCTATCTGCTATATGTGGATGGGTATCTTTCAGTAAGTATGTTTTCATTACTTAAGACACTCTCAAGCTATGGTTTGGCACTTTATGCATTAATATAAAGTTCTAAATATATGTATTGTACTTATATTTGTCATGAGTCAGGTTTATGTATATTTCCTTTATCAGTTTCATATTTGTGAAAAAACATATTTAGGAAATATTTTTCTTACATGGGGTTTAGTCTTTTTTCAAATTGACTGCTTTTTTCATTAAATTTCACGGGCAAAATTAGGCTTGCGAGGGCGCAAAATTCCAAAGTTTATTGTGTCATTCTTGGCGCGAGAATTTTTTGGGCGCAAAGGTATGTCCGATTACGCAATTACCGAGTTTTTTTACACAATGTTGCGTGAGTGTGTCATTTCCGGATGTTGTTAGCGCCAAAAAAAATTTCAGTTGCGTTGTGCGTCATACTTGGCACCAATATTTTCATTATTTAAAAACCCCATTCCTATATGCCTCTTGCCTTTTTCTATGTCAGAGGGCTATGCTGTTTGCATTTTGTTCCCATTCCTGAAACTACCATATAAGGAAATTGATAATTTTGCTTTATATTTATATATATGTTTTTTCTCTTACATTTGCAAGATGTCTCAATCTGATCCTGTCTCAGAAATCACTGTTGGAACCCTGCTGCCTGATAACAGTTCTACCAAAGTTAAGTGCATTTGTTGTAAATTTGTGGAGATTATATCTCCAGCTGTGGTAAGTAATAGTTGTCATGACAAGCTTTTACAAGCAGAGAATGTGTACATAAGTAATAGTACAATGCCTGTTGTTCCTTCAACATCTAATGTACATGATATACCTGTGAATATAAAAGATTTTATTGCTGATGCGATTCAGAAGGCTTTGTCTGCCATCCCGCCTTCTACTAAACGTAAAAGGTCTTTTAAAACTTCTCATAAAGTTGATGAAATTTCAAATGACCGACAACATACGGAACTATCCTCCTCTGATGAGGATCTATCTGATTCAAAAGATCCTTCCTCAGATATTGACACTGACAAATCTACTTATTTATTTAAAATGGAGTAAATTCGTTCCTTGTTAAAAGAGGTGTTGATTACATTGGATATTGAGGAAACTAGTCCTCTTGATATTAAAACTAGTAAATGTTTAAATTCTGTTTATAAACCTCCTGTGGTTACTCCTGAGGTTTTTCCAGTTCCTGATGCTATTTCTGATGTGATTTCTAACGAATGGAATAGGCCTGGTACTTCTTTTATTCCTTCTTCAAGGTTTAAAAAATTGTATCCTTTGCCAACATTTAGATTGGAGTTTTGGGAAAAGATCCCCAAAGTTGATGGGGCTATTTCTACTCTTGCTAAATGTACTACTATTCCTATGGAAGATAGTACTTCTTTTAAAGACTCTTTAGATAGGAAACTTGAATCTTATCTAAGGAAAGCTTATTTATATTCTGGCTATCTTCTTAGGCCTGCAATTTCTATGGCTGATGTTGTAGCTGCATCAACCTTTTGGTTGGAAAGTCTAGCGCAATAGGAAATGGATCCTGATTTGTCTAGCATTGTTAGCTTGCTTCAACATGCTAATCATTTTATCTGTGATGCCATTTTTTATATCATCAAAATTGATGTTAAATCTATGTCTTTAGCTATTTTAGCTAGAAGAGCTTTGTGGCTCAAATATTGAAATGCTGACATTGTATCTAAGTCTAGATTACAATCTCTTTCTTTCCAAGGTAATAAGTTATTTGGTTCTCAGTTGGATTCGATTATCAACTGTCACTGGGGGGAAGGGAGTTTTTTTTGCCTCAGGATAAAAGACCTAAGGGTAAATCTAATGCTTCTAACCATTTTCGTTCCTTCCGACAAAATAAGGAACAGAAACCTAATCCTTCCCCAAAAGAAACTGGTTCCAATTGGAAACCTTCTTCAAGTTGGAATAAATCCAGACCGTTTAATAAACCAAAGCCAGCCCCCAAGTCTGCATGAAGGTGCGGCCCTCATTCCAGCTCAGCTGGTAGGGGGCAGATTTAGATTCTTCCAAAACATTTGGGCAGATTCTGTCCAAAATCAATGGATTCAGAGTATTGTCTCTCAAGGGTACCGAATAGGATTCAGAGTAAGACCTCCTGTGAGAAGATTTTTTCTCTCACACATCCCAGCAAATCCAGTAAGGGCTCAGGCTTTTCTGAAGTGTGTTTCAGACCTGGAGTTTTCAGGGGTAATCATACCAGTTCCATTTCATGAACAGGGTCTGGGGTTTTATTCAAATCTATTCATTGTCCCAAAGAAAGAAAATTCATTCAGACCAGTTCTGGATCTGAAAATTTTGAATCGTTATGTAAGAGTGCCAACTTTCATAATGGTGACTATAAGGACTATTCTGCCTTTTGTTCAGCAAGAGCAGTATATGTCCACAATAGACTTACAAGATGCATATCTTCATATTCCGATTCATCCAGATCATTATCCGTTTCTGAGATTCTCTTTTCTAGAAAAGCATTACCAATTTGTCGCTCTTCCATTTGGCGACAGCTCCAAGAATCTTTTCAAAGGTTCTCGGTGCCCTACTCTCTGTAATCAGAGAACGGGGTATTGCAGTGTTTCCTTATTTGGACGATAGCTTGGTACTAGCTCAGTCTTTACATTCTGCAGAATCTCACATGAATCATCTAGTGTTGTTTCTTCAAAGACATGGTTGGAGGATCAATTTACCAAAAAGTTCCTTGATTTCTCAGACAAGGGTCACCTTTTTAGGTTTGCAGATAGATTCAGTGTCCATGACTCTGTCTCTAACAGACAAGAGACGAATATAATTGGTTTCGGCTTGTCGGAACCTTCAGTCTCAATCATTCCCTTCAGTAGCTATGTGCATGGAAGTTTTAGGTCTCATGACTGCAGCATCGGATACAATCCCCTTTGCTCGTTTTCATATGAGACCTCTCCAGCTTTGTATGCTGAACCAATGGTGCAGGGATTATACAAAGATATCACAATTAATATCCTTAAAGGGACACTGAACCCAATTTTTTTCTTTCCTGATTCAGATAGAGCATGCAAATTTAAGCAACTTTCTAATTTACTCCTATTATCAATTTTTCTTCATTCTCTTGCTATCTTTATTTGAAAAAGAAGGCATCTAAGCTAAGGAGCCAGCACATTTTTGGTTCAGAACCATGGACAGTACTTATTTATTGGTGCTGTCCAATCAGCAAGGACAACCCAGGTTGTTCAGCAAAAATGGGCCGGCATCTAAACTTACATTCCTGCTTTTCAAATAAACATACCAAGAGAATGAAGAAAATTTGATAATAGAAGTAAATTAGAAAGTTGCTTAATATTGCCTGCTCTATCTGAATCACAAAAGAAAAAATATGGGTTCAGTGTCCCTTTAAATCCCAATGTTCGACTCTCTCTGACTTTGTGGTTAGATCACCATTGTATAGTTCAAGGGGCCTCTTTTGTTCATCCAACCTGGACTGTGATCACAACAGATGCAAGTCTTTCAGGTTGGGGAGCTGTCTGGGGATCTCTGACAGCACAAGGGGTTTGGAAACCTCAAGAGGCGAGGTTACCAATCAGTATTTTAGAACTCGGATAGTTGCTTGGGCGGAATCCAGCTCCTGTCTAATTTCTGCGGTTCATATCCCAAGTATAGACAATTGGGAAGCGGATTATCTCAGCCGTCAGACTTTACATCCGGGGGAGTGGTCGCTCCATCCAGATGTGTTTTCTCAGATTGTTTAGATGTGGGGTCTTCCAGAAATAGATCTGATGGCTTCTCATCTAAACAAGAAATTACCCAGGTACATGTCCAGGTCCAGGGATCCTCAGGCGGTGGAGGTGGATGCTCTAGCAGTTGCTTGGTGTTACCAACCTGCTTATATCTTCCCGCCTCTGGTTCTTCTTCCAAGAGTGATTTCCAAAATCATCATGGAACAATCATTTGTGTTGCTGGTAGCTTCAGCATGGCCTCACAGGTTTTGGAATGCGGATCTTGTTTGGATGTCCAGTTGCCAACCTTGGCCACTCCCATTAAGGCCAGATCTTCTGTTTCAAGGTCTGTTTTTCCATCAGGATCTCAAATCATTCAGTTTGAAGGTATGGAAATTGAACGCCTAGTGCTTAGTCATAGAGGTTTCTCTGACTCAGTGATTAATACTATATTACAGGCTCGTAAATATGTTTCTAGGAAGATTTATTATCAAATTTGGAAGACTTATATTTCATGGTGTTCTTCTCATAAATTCTCCTGGCATTCTTTTAGATTTCCTAGAATTTTACAGTTTCTTCAGGATGGTTTGGATAAGGGCTTGTCTGCAAGTTCCTTGAAGGGACACATCTCTGCTCTTTTTGTTTTATTTCACAGAAAGATTGCTAAGCTTCCTGATATTCACTGTTTTGTACAGGCTTTGATCCGTATCAAGCCTGTCATTAAATCAATCTCTCCTCCTTGGAGTCTTAATTATTTTTTTGAAGGTTTTACAGGATCCTCTGTTTGAGCCTATGCATTCTTTGGACATTAAACTACTTTCTTGGAAAGTGTTGTTCCTTTTGGCCATCTCTTCTGCTAGAAGAGTTTCCAAATTATCTGCTCATTCTTGTGAATCTCCTTGTCTGATTTTCCATCAGGATAAGGCAGTTTTGCGAACTTCATTTAAATTTCTACCTAAGGTTGTGAATTCTAACAACTTTAATAGAGAAATTGTTGTCCCTTCTTTGTGTCCTAATCCTAAGAATTCTTTGTAGAGATCCTTACATTCTTTGGATGTGGTAAGAGCTTTGAAATATTATGTTGAAGCTACTAAAGATTTCAGGAAGACTTCTAGTCTATTTGTTATCTTTTCTGGTTCAAGGAAAGGTCAGAAGGCTTCTTCCATTTCCTTGGCATCTTGGTTAAAGCTTTTGATTCATCAGGCTTATTTGGAGTCGGTTCAGGCCCCGCCTCAGAGAATTACAACTCATTCTAATAGATCAGTCTCCACTTCGTGGGCTTTTAAGAATGAAGCTTCAGTTGATCAGATTTGCAAAGCAGCAACTTGGTCTTCTTTGCATACATTTACTAAGTTCTACCGTTTTGATGTATTTGCTTCTTCGTAAGCAGTTTTTAGTAGAAAAGTTTTTCAGGCAGCTGTTTCAGTTTGATTCCTCTGCTTATGTTTATGTTTTTTTCTTTTCATTATGAGAATAAACTTATAATTTGTGTTGTGGATTAATTTTTTTCAGTGGAAAATGGCTATTATTATTGTATCCCTCCCTCTCTAGTGACTCTTCTGTGGAGTTCCACATCTTAGGTATTACTATCCCATACGTCACTAGCTCATGGACTCTTGTCAATTACATGAAAGAAAACATAATTTATGTAAGAACTTACCTGATAAATTCATTTCTTTCATATTGGCAAGAGTCCATGAGACCCACCCTTTTTATGGTGGTTATGATTTTTTGTATAAAGCACAATTATTTCCAAATTCCTTTGTTGATGCTTTTTACTCCTTTCTTTATCACCCCACTACTTGGCTATTCGTTAAACTCAATTGTGGCTGTGGTGAGGGGTGTATTTATAGGCATTTTTAGGTTTGGGAAACTTTGCCCCTCCTGGTAGGATTGTATATCCCATACGTCACTAGCTCATGGACTCTTGCTAATATGAAAGAAATGAATTTATCAGGTAAGTTCTTACAAAAATTATGTTTTAACAATAGACCATGCAAAATCATAATGATAGAAAACTACTCAATTCTATATCATGTGATTGAAATGTGAATATCACAACATATCTATGTATCAGGGTATACATCTGGAGCTTTTATAGTACACAAACAGGACAAGTTCTGTCCATTTGGGGTTCTGATCAGTATTCACTCACAAACATTATTTACATATGTACAAAATCTGTAATATGTTTTAAATTATGCCATGTGTACATATAAAATAATTTTTGTCAACTCTGAAGCAAAGTAACTTTGCAAATACTGATGTATTTTTCATGTTTTAAAAAATGCAATTCAGAAAGCTTTCTTGGGATTTTTTGCTTACACCACAGAATTCATAAGGACTATATTGCCCGTGTGAAGTGTTACCTCTATTTTAGAGCTGACGAAATTGTCTCAGGTATTTGTACGTTTTCTTCTGTACATGTGTTACTGTGGACTGTTTTATATAGAGAGTTTTTTTTATTTTGTTAGAATTAATTTGTTTGTTCTGTAAGGTTTTAAAAGCATATTTCTGATAACGGTATTCTTCATAATAAAAGGACAAAAAGTGAACAGTTGTGCGATAGATACGGCTCCATTGATTATAACGGAGCTTAACTTGCTACTTGTAGCTGTAATGAGATTGATGGAGGTACAAATCTCTGAATTGTTATGCCATTTTTTAATGAAAGGGACAGTACATTTTGGAATAAATGTTACATAAATCTGTACTATGTGCAGAATGATGTAACAGACTGATAGTGCCCATACCTGTAAAAAAGAGAAATTAAAGATTTATGCCTCCAAACATTTACTTACCACCTTACATGTATTGTTGTCCTGCACTTAGTTAAAATGAATAAGGGCACATAGCCTGAAACATTGTCGTTGTATTGCTTCTTGCACTTATTAAAGGGACATTCTAGACCCAGCACTTCTTTATTACTTATTGTTGCCTCTTGCAATGAGTACCACGTCTATTAGCTTGTAGGAAGTACATGTAACTTGTAAATAATCATTTGTTAGCAACCGAAAATGGCCGGCAAGCTCCATCGACAGCTTTCTTCTTGTCCAGTTAGCTGTTTTCTTGTATGACAGTTTAACAGTGCACATTTAATATTTTTCAGTTAGCTATTTCAAATTGCACATGCACAAATCAGCATAAGCAAGTAGGAAAACTTATTTAAGAGTCGGTTTTAATTGGAGAAACTTAACAAACCAAAATATATACGCAATAGGTGGGCGGAGCTTGGCGGCCATTTACAGCTCCTACCAAACAATAAATATTTAAATGTTTTGTGTACTTCTTACAAACTTATAAATGTGGGACCAGCTGCAGAATGTTTCTCTATGCAAGAATAAGTAATCAAAATGATGTATTGGGTCTAGACTGTCCCTTTAAGTCTGAACTGATCTTATTATTATTGGTGGTGCTGCTATATCGTTTATGGTTTAGTTGAACAGCACAATTGGGCTGCTGTGATCAATATATTTTGAGGTCCTAAATATTTCATTCCTATTTCTTTCACATGTACAGCTATCAATACGTTCTATAATTCTGCACATAGTGCAGAATTATTTAACATTTATTTCAGTGTTAGCTGTCCCTTTAATTTGTCAAACAGGTTTAAAGGGGCGTCTACTACAGAATTTTTATTGTTTAAAACAGTGATTTTTAACCTTTTTTTTTGCCGTGGCACACTTTTTTACATTAAAAAATCCTGCGGCACACCACCATCCCAAAATTAAAAAAAAATCACACATTGTAGCCTAATACAGCATATATATATATATATACACACAAACACACACATACTGTATGTATTGTGCTGTTATGCCATGCCTCCTTCAAACTACCCCTGCACTGGGAGTAAAAAACAAGCAACGTTTAAAAAAATATGTCACACTGTTGTCAGTCTGCCGTGGCACACCTGAGGATCTCTCACGGCACACTAGTGTGCCACGGCACACTGGTTGAAAAACACTGGTTTAAAAGATAGATAATCCCTTTATTACCCATTCCCCAGTTTTGCATAAGCAACACTGTTATATTAATATGCTTTTTACCTCTGTGATTACCTTGTATCTAAGTCTCTGCAGACTGCTCCCTTATTTCAGTTCTTTTGACAGACTTGCATTTTAGCCAATCAGTGCTGACTCCTAGCTAACACCACGTGGATGAGCACAATGTTATCTATATATAACACGTGAACTAACACCCTTTAGCTGTGAAAAACTGTCAAAATGCATTCCGATAAGAGGCGGCCTTCAAAGGCTTAGAAATTAGCATATGAGTCTACCTAGGTTTAGCATTGAACTAAGAATACCAAGAGAACAAAGCAAATTTGATGATAAAAGTAAATTAGAAAGTTGTTTAAAATGACATGCCCTATCTAAATCATGAAAGTTTCATTCTGACTAGACTGTCCCTTTAATTAAA
Source organism: Bombina bombina (assembly GCF_027579735.1). NCBI lineage: Eukaryota > Metazoa > Chordata > Amphibia > Anura > Bombinatoridae > Bombina > Bombina bombina. The sequence continues at coordinate 974,365,985 of NC_069501.1, read as the reverse complement.
TCAAGAGAATTGTCTTTGTAAGTTTTCACAATTTAAATATCAGAAACTGCTCCCTTTAAGATAATTTAATCAGTTCTAATGAAAAGTTCAGATAGCAGATACAAGGATAATATCTCTGGCAATATTTGGCTTCCCTTATTAAGCTGCTGGTGAATTTCCAAAAGGAAATGTCAGGCACTTGACATTAGTTTGTGAAACAACAATTTTTTTTTATTAACAAAACATAAAAAAAGCAATGCAAGGGAATTAAACAAACATGGTTTTTAAACCTCACTTCACTGACATACAGTGTCATCTGTCAGAGTTCCTTTAATGCACAATAGAAGAAAACATTTTGTTCCCCCAGGACTAAGTAGAAACCCTCGTTCACAAAGCACAAATCTCTTGATTGAAGGCAATTTAAAGCCAGACCCCAGCTATTGCTGTTACATGTAATCTACTGCTTTACAAACATGTAGCTGCGGTTTATTGTTCCCTTCTTTATCGTATAAAGAAACTCACCGCAGACCTAGAATTCATTTACAAGGCTGGATTTGCCATTATGCAAGTTAGGCAGCTGCTTAAAGGGACATAAACCCAAACATGTCTTCATGATTCAGATAAAACATACAATTTTAACCAACGTTCCAATTTACTTGTATTATGACATTGTCTTTGTTTTCTTGTTATCCTTTGTTGTAAAGCAGCAAGGTAAGTTCAGGAGTGTGCACGTGTATGCAGCATTATATGGCAGCAGTTTTGCAACAACGTTATACATTAGCAAGAACACTAGAAGGCAGAACTATTTCCTGTCATGTAGTGCTGCAGGCATGTGCACCCTACCTATCTAGATATCTCTTTAACAAAGAATAACAAGAGAACAAAGCAAATTTGATAATAGAAGTAAATTGGAAACTTGTTTTAAAATTGTATTCTCTATCTTAATCATGAAAGAAAATGTTTGGGTGTCACATCCCTTTAAGGATACTTCCTTTCTGGGAAAACTTTGGATGTTCAGTGAATGCAGCTTTGGAATCCACTCCCATTTGTCTTGCATTAAAAATGTTGCAAATATAGCTGCCTAGTAAAGTCATGAGATGCTAAATATGTCAAAGACATTAGAAATTAGCATATAAGCCTACCTAGGTTTAGTTTTCAACAAAGAATACCAAGAGAACAAAGCAAATTTGATGATTAAAGTAAATTGGTCATTTGTTTAAAATGGCATGCCTATCTGAATCATGAAAGTTTAATTTGGACTTTACTGTCCCTTTAAATAGTGGCTTTCTCTTGACTTTTAAATTTCACTAAAACAGTAATTGGCAACTTGTGGTTCTTGGAGGCATTTCACATCTCCCCATCCTGTCATATGTAACAAGCCAGGACATCCAAACTGAACATCTAGAACACACATTTCCATGTTTCACCCCACTAAAAATCTAAAGTAAAAAAATAAAAATGTGTGTGTATGTGTGTCTGTGTGCGTGTGCGTCTGTGTGCATGTGTTTCTGTGTGTGTGTGTGTGTCTGTGTCTCTGTGTGTCTGTGTGTGTGTGTTTGCGTGTGTGTCTGTGTGTGCACTGCATGTGTGTCTGTGGGTGTGCACGTGTGTGTCTGTGTGTGAGTGTGTGTCTGTGTGTGGGTCTGTGTGTGCGTCTGTGTGTGTGCTTGTGTGTCTTTGCTTATGTGCATATGTTTGTGTGTGTGTGTTTGTGTGCGCATGTGCGCCTGTGTGCGTGCGTGCGTGCGTGTGTGTGCACATGTGTGTCTGTGTGTCTGTGTGTGTGTGCATGTGTGTCTGTGTGTGTGCACGTGTGTGTCTGTGTGTGAGTGTGTGTCTGTGTGTGTGTCTTTGTGTGCGTCTGTGTCTGTTTGTGTGTGTGCTTGTGTGTCTTTGTTTATGTGCGTATGTTTGTGTGTGTGTGCGTGTCTGTGTGCGTCTGTGTGCGAGCGTGTGTGTGCACATGTGTGTCTGTGTGTGTGAATGTGTGTCTGTGTATGTGTGCATGTGTTGGTGTGTCTGTGTGTGTGCGCGTGTGTGTCTGTCTGTTTTTCCCCATTAATGATATATTTTATGATACACCTCCACTTAAACAAGCGCAATACATAGCATGATATTGTTTCCAATGATGACAATGTGGATCATACAGAAGGGTGCTCTGGTATCTATAAGGATAGCACACAATGTAACAAATCTCATGCTTTCCAAAATCTACATATAAATACATTTATTTACTCATCATGAAAGCAGTTTAAACCAATAAGTTAGTCACTGTGGTTAATTTAAACAAAATCCTGCAGTAATATTTGCAGAACCAAGGAGACTGCAGTGGACAATGGAATGCTGTTAATATGCGTTTTTATAGTAGAATCTTATAATCTCATGAAAATGAAGAACATATCAGAGAAATACCTCTGACACATTTCTCAAGGATAATCGAGGGGATATGGGATCTTTTTTATACAGCTACACCACCTCATATCTGAAAAATTAAAACAAAGTGGACCCAAATTGTTAAACTTAACAGTCATATACACTTTATGAGGTTACAATACCTTACAGTTTCAGCATCTGCCAGGTACTTCGGTAAACTCAACCCCTCCTTGGGACCTATTGGCCTTACTCTAACACACATTTAACCTCCACGTTAGCCTTTCCAAAGATATCCCACTAAACCTCTATTCTATTCCTCTTCCATCACCTAATAAACCCACTCCTACACACAGTGGGTGATGTTAGCCCAGCTTAAGTATTTAAAGGTTCATTTATACGTTTTTGTATATATGCTTAGTATATATCAGTAGTGAAACACTTTTTTGCAAAAGAATTTAATAGAAAATGGTTTACACTTCTTAAAAATTGTATCTTTGTTAAAAAAATTCATTTTTTGCTAAGACTCTTAAAGGACATTAAATACAGTAGAATTGCATAACCAACAAATCCATAATAAAAAGATATAACATTAAAATGTATTCTTAGTAGGGTTTTTTCCAGTTACTTCCCTCTTCTTTGCCCCTGTATCATGTGACAGCCATCAGCCAATTAAAAAATGCATTTGTGTATATACTGCAAACTTTTGCACATGCTCAGTAGGAGCTGATGACTCAGGAAGAGTCCATATAAAAAGACATATCTTGATATTGGAAGTGTAGTGGAAAGATTGGATCTAAATCATTAAAGTTTAATTTTGACTTTACCGTCCCTTTTATGAATTGTCAGTCTTATCTCATTTGCTGTGGGCAGTTAGGGACGGATATAATTGCTGGACTAAAATATATACAACTTTTTCATTTACTATGCTTCCATATTACAAGTCATAACCTTTCTAGCAAAGTGTATGCTTTTTTGTTACATGATTTCCACCCTTACAATGATATAGTATATCTCACTATTATTAGCAGTATAATCTAAATACTACCCTTTGTTACTAATTTTAACTCACTGAGTTACATGAAAATATACAGTAGAACTATATGTAATCAATTACAAGTCTCTAGAAAATGTAATGTTAGTCAATGTTCTCCTCTTACATCATCACAGATATGACCCATTTAATCATCAAGAGGAATTATTGCTCTTTCAATAAACAATCACATCCACAAGTATTATGTTAAAGACATTGGCCACAGAATTAGTATTATTAGTATTATTATTATTATTATTATTATTATTATTATTATTAAATAAACCCCTATTTCACAACAATACAAAACAAAAGAATGACAGGACTGGGTAGGACTCCATCTTCAGGACCTCCACATTTAGCCATGGGAGGGAGATAAAAGTGTCCCCTACAAACAAAACCTACTCCATTACGTGCAGCCCTCAATTTAAGGACAAGAAGGAGAATGGGATACTTCTCACTACTTAAGAGACCTCCTATGTGCATCCCCTCCTTCATGATTCAGATAGAGCATGCAATTTTAAGTAACTTTCTATTTTACTCCTATTATCAATTTTTCTTCATTCTCTTGGTTTCTTTTTTTGCAAAAGCAGGAATGTAAGTTTTATGAGCTGGCCCATCTTTGGTTTAGCACCTGGAGAGTGTTTGCTGATTGGTGGCTAAATATAACCACCAATCAGCAAGCACTATCCAGGGCGCTGAACCAAAGATGGGCCGGCTCGTAAGCTTACTACATTCCTGCTTTTTTAAATAAAGATACCAAGAGAACGAAGGAAAATTGATATTAGGAGCAAATTAGAAATTTACTTAAAAGTGCATGCTCTATCTGAATCATGAAAGAAAATAATGTGGGTTCAGTATCCCTTTAAGTGTAATCTTCCTCCTCAGAATCATCAAAACACTAGTGCCAAGTCCCTTCAATTGTGACTGTTAGATTCTTAAGTCATTGGTATCCCTGTACATAAATAGGGGTGTTGAAAGAGTACAGGTTGGGTCATGATTCTGTGTAATATATGTTATTTAAATATATATATGTATGTATGTAAATGACAACATAATCAGGAAGTTTAACTCTTTCATGCCAGAAAGGTGTTCAACATGACAATATAATCAGGAAGTTTAACTCTTTCATGCCAGAACAGTGTTTGTCTGATATTTATTAGAAATAGTTAACCCCAAATCCCTCATCTTGAATTGGGTGGGGACAGAGGCCTCGGCCGCTGTCAGAAACTCTGTGGGACGCTCCCTGTGAGGTGGGAATATATTTGTCTTCACTTTATATCTAAACCTCAGCAATTTCTCTCTTGCCGAAGGAGGGGCAGGAAAACAGAGTTCTGAGCCAAGGGACTGAGCGACAGATCAAAACATGTCCATGCTGAAGGGAAAATAATTCATGTTTTATAACCTCAGTAATAAAAGCAAACTTTTGCAAAACAGGAAGTATGAATGTAATAAAACATACACTGAAGCACATTATTAACATGTAAATTAACAAACGCTTAAAAAATAAATAAATGTATATCACAGGATGAAAAGCTACTTGATAGTTTGTGGTATATTATAATTGACTAAACAGCCATAAAGCCACAGACATCACTTTATCAGATTCATACAGCAATGAATATTGAGCATTACAGATAGGGGTCAATTTATCAAAGGCTAGGCAAACTCTGTATGTGCTTCGCCTGTAACTGCGCCCCAGCTCGCCTCTGGAGAAGCGCACATGTGCGCCTGAATTTATCAAAAAAATAGATGTAACTTCGCGCCGGCGAGCTGGGGTGTAATAATGATAAATTTTGCCTGTCGGAAAAAGCATTTACTCCCTATTTATCACAGTACATCCCTATAAATATTTATGCCGTCATGTCTTGATAATTAAACAAGTGTTTTTTAGGTATATATTTTGCACATATTTATATTATATAGTGTTTCCGTGCTGTTTCTGCCATATGTTGGTAATTTAAGATTGCAAAATCAATACATATATCGATATAGATATATAAAACCCTTGGTACCCGTATGCGCCTGTGGAAGCGCACATTTCTGGCAATAACAGTCTCTTCTTGGTGCCGAGCCTTTGAAAAATGAGTTAAAAGAAGAAAATACTGCATCACAAGATGTAAAAGAATGTATGATAATGGTGTTCGCCTCAGTTTGTATGGCGAAATATAGAACACGCAATTTAAGGAGAAATTTCACTTCCCTATCGGCACAAAGCAATGATAAATAAGAAAATGGGCGTATTTGTAGGTCGGGCTGTGAAATAATGCCTATTACTAATGTATATTGTGCACTCGAGAGCGCGCCTGTGCACCTAGGCTAGTGCAAAGAAGTTTCTCTCAGATTTGCGCAATTATAGGCACAGATTGCTTTCATAAATATGGCGTTATAAAAATGGCGTTATTTTGCCCACAATTACAGGCGAATTGCTTTGAAAAATCTACCCCTACAGATAGTATCAGATTGTGAGTCGGGGAGATAGATATAACATCTCTGCTTTCTCAAAGACCATAGCTATATGCTGTGTTTAATCCACCTTGTCTCTGGAATATGTATATACAATCAGAGCTTGGGTTTTTAGAGGTTATAATAAGCCACAAAGAAAGAGCCGACATGTCAGAAGTAGGCAGCAGTAGGGAATTTAGTGAAGAAAATAAAGATATTTACAGATTACAAATACTTCACAATAGAAAAATGGTATGGAGTAACAAGACAAGTGACATACCAGCAGGTACTATAGGCAGGTGATAAACCAGAAAATACTATAGGCAGTTAACAGGAACAAGCAATAACGAAAGCTGAGAGAATACTAGAGAATACACTGGAGTAGATTACAAGTGGATTGCAAAAACACTCACGGTTAGGTTTGTTAACAATGCCCAAATTCAATTCATACCGCTTCTTTTTGTGCTCATATCACAAGCACAAAGTTATTTCTTATTGTGCTTATAGTTTAGTGCACACAGGTGCATTATTCCCATCTCATTATAGAGTTCTATAGGGGTGTGCGATAAAATGCATGACGGATAACGCTTGCGCGGTCAGCAGAGAGTGCACAAAAAAATCCATTCATGTAGTCCCAATTTAAACAGAAATTAAGTATATCTATCATCTATCTATCTAAACAAACTCTTCCTAAACACTGACAAAACTGTCACAATGATCTTTGGAACGGGTCCTAAATTACACAAATTACAAAATTCCCATCTACACATCAAAACAAAATCCAATTGCACGCTTACCGCAGTCCACTCTTTCAAAAATACTTGGGTATGTTGTTAGACCCTAATCTATCTTTTGGCCTCCACATAGAAAAACTTGCATCTAAACTTTATCCAAAATTAGGTGCCCTGTACAGAAACAAATCCTGCCTCAGCCCTACAGTAAAGGAAAAGATTTACAGCAAATGCTGATGCCTATCATGGATTACGGGGACGTAGTATATGCACCTGCACCACAAACTCACCTTAATAAACTTAATACATTGTATAACTCGTTCTGCCGCTTTGTGCTACAATGTAACTACAAGACCCACCATTGTGACATGCTAAAAGAACTAAACTGGCTGTCGCTGGAATCCAGGCGCACCCTCCATCTTTCCTGCCTTGTGTTTAAGTGCCTTTCTGGAAAACTCCCACCCTACCTGAGCAGAATGCTCTCCCCGGCTATTCCCACCTCCTATAACCTCCGATCCAGTACCAGCACATTATTTAGCTTGCCTCAATACAAAAAGAAAGCAGCTCGATCCTCCTTTTCCTACAGAGCACCACAGTTATGGAACGACCTCCCACATACTTTCAAACCTTCCCCAAACTTAATATCCTTTAAGAGATCACTCTCTACATATCTCAAAAAAGAATGCACCTGTCATGGTTGATTATATATTTCCTACCTGTTCTATGTAAAAATTTTGCATATATTGTGTATTATTATTGTTTTTGAATTTTATTGTACCCTATTGTATCAATGCAATGTTTTGTGGACCCAGGACATACTTGAAAACGAGAGAAATCTCAATGTATCCTTCCTGGTAACATATTTTATAAATAAATAAATAATATGTATCCATCTATCTCTCTATGTATCTATCTCTATATATCTATCTCTCTATGTTTCTATATCTCTCTATCTAGGCAGGTATCTGGCACAGCAGGTACAACAAATAGCTTACCTATCAGGTAACATAGGCAGGGTTCTGGCTCAGCAGGTACAATAAACATTTAGCTTACCAAGCAGGTAACATAGGCAGGTTTCAGCGCAGCAGGTACAATAAACAGCTTACCTATCAGGTAACATAGGCAGGTATCTGGCGCAGCAGGTACAATAAACAGCTTACCTAGCAGGTAACATAGGCAGGTACCTGGCGCAGCAGGTACAATAAACAGCTTACCTAGCAGGTAACATAGGCAGGTACCTGGCGCAGCAGGTACAATAAACAGCTTACCTAGCAGGTAACCTAGGCAGGTTTCTGGCGCAGCAGGTACAATAAACATTAAGCTTGCCTAGCAAGTAACATAGGCAGGTATCTGGCGCAGCAGGTACAATAAACAGTTTACCTATCAGGTAACATAGGCAGGTTTCTGGCGCAGCAGGTACAATAATCAGCTTACCTAGCAGGTAACATAGGCAGGTATTTGGCACAGCAGGTACAATAAACAGCTTACCTAGCAGGTAACATAGGCAGGTACCTGGCGCAGCAGGTACAATTAACAGCTTACCTAGCATGTAACATAGGCAGGTTTCTGGCGCAGCAGGTACAATAAACATTAAGCTTGCCTAGCAAGTAACATAGGCAGAAATCTGGCGCAGCAGGTACAATAAACAGTTTACCTAGCAGGTAACATAGGCAGGTATCTGGCATAGCAGGTACAATAAACATTAAGCTTGCCTAGCAAGTAACATAGGCAGGTATCTGGCGCAGCAGGTACAATAAAAAGTTAGCTTAGCTAGCAAGTAACATAGGCAGGTACCTGGCGCAGCAGGTACAATTAACAGCTTACCTAGCAGGTAACATAGGCAGGTTTCTGGCGCAGCAGGTACAATAAACATTAAGCTTGCCTAGCAAGTAACATAGGCAGGTATCTGGCGCAGCAGGTACAATAAACAGTTTACCTATCAGGTAACATAGGCAGGTTTCTGGCGCAGCAGGTACAATAAACAGTTAGCTTAGCTAGCAGGTAACATAGGCAGGAAGCTGGCGCAGCAGGTACAATAAACATTTAGCTTAGCTAGCAGGTAACATAGGCAGGAAGCTGGCACAGTAGGTACAATAAGCAAGTACCTAACCTAGCAGGTACAATAAGTAGGTCGATAACATAGTCAGTACAATAAACAGCTACATAGGCAGGAAACTGGCCCAGCAGCCACTAGGAAGCAGCAGGTACAATAAGCAGGTAGCTAAGGTAGCAGATACAATAAGCAGTTAGATAACCTAGCAGCTACCATAGTCAGGTAGCTGGACAATCAGGTGCTATATGTAGGCAACAGGCCTAACAAGAATAAACAAAAGTAAAATTATATTAGAGAACAATGTTCTGTTATATAGCAGGTGCAGCTGGCCCTTTAGGTGCTATAGGCAGGTAGCCATATCCCCCTCCCCCTTAACATTTCCTGAAGTTTTTCTGGGTCTAGATGCTGAGAGGGACATGGGGACAGAAGCTTCCAGGTTTGTTATAGGTAAAGCCATTATCAGAGGGATGGATATGGGAAGCTCTGGGTGCAGTCTTTGGTTTTGCTTTGGAGACCATGACATTTGCCCTGAAGGGGAAGAAGCAAGATGGACAGTGGGGCAGAGCTTCTAGCCTATGACAATCCCACAATATTAGAGACAGTTGGGAGTTTGGAGTAGCAGGCCAAGCAAGAACAAGTAATAAAACCAAAGAAAGCAATGTTTTAAATGAAGAACATGAAGATACATACTCAACAAAAATGACACAAAATACCAACATTTCCTATTAGTGATAACCAGGCACACAAATATATTTATAACCAGAGAACTCAACCCAGGAGGCAGTTGCCACCCTGCCCCCAGCCCAGTCCACCCCTGCAGTCTATACATATATGAGTCTGAGATTTACAGATAACATGAAACAGGAATTGGGTAAATGGAGGAAATGTTTAATTTTATAAAAAAAAAAAAAAAAATCTACTGCCCATTTGAAATTTAAGAGTAGGTCTTTGTATTATTTGTTTGTTGATTATGCAATTCTACTGTATTTATTGTACTTTAATATATTCCTCCAAAACACACACAGAACAGCCACAACAGGCACATTTGAACTACATTTAGTGCAGTATTAACCTCTTGCCACAAATAAATCAATATTAAACTTACCAGACACAAATTGCCCCTTGCGGGTCACATATAAAGTAGTAAAAATCCTTTGTCTGGGGAGGGTGAAACACAGAGGCGTAACTAGAAACCACAGGGCCCAGGTGCAAGAATCTAAGAAGGGCCCCCCCACCCCCTACCCCCCTCCCAAAAAAAAAATGAATTTGATACATATCTTTTTTTTTTTTTTTTACATTTAACACAGAAAAAAATGTGAATCAGATTATATGTCTGCAACAAGAGGTACCCTGTGCCCACAGTCCGTGAGATGGTCTGACCCCCTATTACTGTATATAGTGACACTGTTTAACCCACCAGTACTGTATATAGTGAGTCAGTGACAGAGTCTGTAATCTGCTGGTGAGATGGCTGGCCTGACCCTACCCGCCCCAGCACTTTATAAAGTAACCACAGTAGTCTATGACATAGTTCAGCCCCCCCGTACTGTATATAGTGGTACTGTATAGACTGACACTGTTTACCCCGCCCCCCCATGCTGTAGTAACAAGGTCTGTAATTTGCTGGTTCCACAAACATACACACACACACATACATGCATAAATACACACACAGTCACATACATACACACATACACACAAACACCAATGGGTAAAACAGAAACACTAACCCCTGTAGTCAGAGACACTAGTGAAGCATCATGTCACACTCACATGATATCAGTGCAGGCAGTGGCAGGTCAACGTTTTTTGGGGGCCCAGTCGCAATTGAAACCTCTGCACCCCCTGTAGGTTCGCCCCTGGTGAAACAACTTCTATTTGGCAACATGGTATAGAAAAGAGCAATGGACGGGTGCATATACAATTTACAAATGTTTTGTAGGTGACAGTAATGTAATGCTTTTACCAGAGAGCAAATAAAACAGGGGAAATTTAAAATCAGGTTCATTCAAAAAATGTTCCCACAGATCTGCAACGGGTATTTCATAAATTGTGATTGCATCAGCCTAATTTACATTGATTTATTTTACATTTATCCAGGATTTTTCAAATGTTTAACTACCTGTCATCTTCATAATAGGTCAATTAAAAGAATATTAGAAAAATAATAAGAACAGATCTCAACACTTTAAGAGATTTTCCTCTTGTCCTGTTGTATATTTGTTTGTGGCCACAAACTCACCGACTGCACAGCCAGACAGCAATAGTAAGGAACCAGGGCCAGGTCTCTGCGTGTGTGTCCCAGGCCATCCTCTGACCTTTCATTGGACAGTTGGGTCAGTTGTTGAGGCTCTTTCTTCATCTCCTAGCCCAGGGGCTTCCCTGTATTTCAGATCTACTGACCCTGTTAAAATGATGGGTGAGAGAGTTACATTTCATACTTCCACCACACACAGACAATCATGCTCAAAATGACCACCTCTGCCTTCTCATAACAGCTAACAGTTGTAAATGCTGCCGTTTTCACAAGAGGGTTCATACACACAATCCATAATATACAGATAAAATGTTTGATGATATTGATATCATAGTGCTGGGATTTGTATTTGTCATTGCAGTTTCAGGCAAAAGTTATGAATATGAAATAGTTCTATATAAAATATTTTACTTCAAAATATCTTAATTTCAAGTGGGTTAAATTTATATTGATTTAATAGGATTTAAATGTTGGACATACTTTACAGAGTATCACTTTCTCATTATCTAGTAACGACAACACCCACAATTCTATTAATGGACAGTTACACAGTTCCACAAACATAAGAACAATGAAAACAAAATTTGACAGAGCAGGAACATTAGTTTTAAAAACTAACTGTAATAAATACCTTCCTATAAAAAAAAAATCATTAATGTCTGTTTAAAAGGGACAGTCTACATAATTTTTTTATTTTTTTATTAAATAATCTTTTATTGAGATTCGTGAAACATAAACATGAGCAAATGGCAGGTTAAATATTGTACATAAACAAGATAGAATGTCTTCAAATAGTACAACACATGACAATTGCACAATACTTAATTAACAATAGCTTGAGAACCTCGTTTTATAAAATTAAGAATAGCAATAAACTGTGGTGAAATGAATGGTTACTCATGAACCAATTAGTTTAGGAAACAATAATATTCTTAGGATGATCACCACATAAATTATACATGTCAAAGTAAGGGATAACAGCGGGTAAACACCGCTTTAAAATGTGTAAATAACAATACCCCTGATAAACAAATACTAAAATGGGTGAGATCCAAAAAAGTGTAAGGGGGGGGGGGGGGGGGGCGAGGGTATTCTAAAAAAATGGAGACGACAGAAGCCATATCTTGGTGGAGGGGGTGTTAATCTTTAGCATGTAGCTTTGACACTTATTGTGGAGTTAGTCCTAAATGTAAATAGCGTATATGTAGTACACATCAAAGCCTTTGAGAGATATAGTAGCTCATGATATATATATATATATATATATATATATATATAGCCATAATGTATAGAGATACTGGTTTATAAACAATAACAGTGTGCAAAAGCCTCTCCAAAGTAGACCTAAAGATGTTTAGTCTTTTTGGGCGTGAGTACACTTTAAACAACCCTGTAAACGTATAATCAGGCTATGGATTTGCTAGGCCTCTCTCACATTATCATAAGGCAATATAGGTCCCAACATGGTAAAAAGCTAAAATGTAAATTGCGCATTGTGTCTTACCAGGTAGTAAGCATAAGTATAGATCTAGGAAATAGGGCAACACCAGGGTGTCTAGGTCAGTATCCCATAACACATCTATACGGTACCGTCTTGGCCGCCAACAGCACCGCACAGACATGAAACAGTTTGGATTACTCATGCTGTGGTTAGACAAATATAAAATGTAATGGAGTTTACCGGCAGCAATATAAAATAGAAACACTACAGGGGAGCTTCTGTACATGCCAAGTGTGGACCAAGCTATAGAGAAACTAGAGATGAGAGTCACACATATAATCTTACATAAAACTATGAAAATTTACAAACAAAATACACTAAGCACCACCAAAAAAAACCCTACAAAAAGCGACTGAATAAATCTGATCACCATCAAACCAGTTATTAACTAAATAAGGTTATTACGTAGGTAGGTACAACAGCAATAGTTTCACCTTAAATACATCTAAAACATTTCAACATGCAGTGCGGTACACTTATTGCAGGCTTGTAATAGACCTGGTGAGGAATATAATAATGCTGCTAAAGAAGCATGCAAATAACAAAGTAGATTATTGAACTAGTGCCAGGCATAAAGGAGGAAAGTGAGTAGTGGAGCTAACTGAAGGGGGGTACGAGTAACTAAACCTCCTTAGCTTATAATATGACTGGCAGATGTCTGCTTATTCAGACATGACACAGAAGAAATATTCTAAAAGAATATTCAAGCGTCTGGGTCGGTATTGTATTAGAGTTGAAACTGATAAAGATCGAGATATGTATGAGTCTACACTTAAACAGATTAAACTAGCAAACATTTAGCAACTTATTTCAGGAAGATATAAATGTTAATCCCAGTATTTAACATAGGATAATATAACAATACTTATCAAACTCATATATTCAGAAGTGATAAGCCGGAGAATACCATAAGCTACAACCTCTCAGGAGGCGATGTTCAGTATAACAAGAAACCGGAGGACTGTCCACTTATCAAGGGAAGATGTGAGGATCGAAGTATCAAAGTCCCTGTTGGGAAGCGTTTAAAAGTAAGGTGTCTCACTAAGAGTTCCAGTGTCGGCATCAGGAAGGCAGAGATCTCACCAATTAAAAGCACTAGCCGATTCTAATTTTGAGATGGGGCCGCGAGGGGCCATCTGTGTATGCCGTACGACAAAATACTCGATCACAACTGGTATACCCCACTCCCTGTCTCAAGAAGAGCCCCCCGTTCAGTGAGGTATCCGGGGCTAACTCGCTGGGAAATGATGATGAGCTTGCAACAGATTTGAGAGTCCCCTCAGGTATTGGGTCAGCTCCTCCACTGCCTTGAGCACGCATGACTTGTGTATAAATAATCGGTACAGCTGCGATTAAAGACCTAATTAGGAGCTCGTATGCTTGAGTCATAGCAGTCCCCACTAATATCTCCCTGCTCACAAATGCGGCCATGGTGCAGTCAGACCTCCGATTCTCTATCATAGAGTGACGATTCTGAGTCTCTACTGTTCCTTTAGCGTGGATGTCCTGTGAGATCAAAGTACGGGGCTTAGTCCATGGGTGACGCTGGGGCCCTTCAGTATCACCCTGAGCAAGGGGGAGATCTCTGTAGTTAGCGAGAGAGCCTACAGTGGAAGTTGCAGCTAAGATGGGAGCACTAGTGGTTCTCAAGATGGCGACACAGTGATAGTCCATGCGGTAGGTCAAATCCCCCAGCAGACGGGCAGCCAGCTCGAGGATAGAACACCGGGTAGGTGGTAGGGGTGATTTAGTTAGAGGTGTGGTGCAGCCACTGCAGCTGGGACCTGTAGCCCCCTCCATGACAAACGGCAGATGCCAGTACGTACCCTGGCCTGCAACTCAAGAATGGGTAGAAAAAGCCCCGTCTGCAGAGTATTTCAGAAGGCCATCTGCGCCTCTCACGGTCCTTACTATCTGCGGTATTAGCGATGCAGGTTGGAGGAAGTCTCCCCGGCTTCTACATTCAAGTATAGGTCGATCCAGATGAATATTATGTTTTAACCAGGGCTAAATCATATTTTATAAAGTTTTGAATCAGGAGCTCCTGAGCTATGCGTCCTGTTGCTTCAGCGGTTGGCTCCGCCCCCCATAAAAAAAATTTTAATGTTCAAAAAGATAGATAACGCCTTCACTACCCATTCCCCAGCTTTGCACAACCAACCTTGTTATATTAATATACTTTTTATAACCTCTAAATCTCTGCCTGTTTCTAAGCCCCTGCAGGTCACCTCTTATCTCAGTGCATTTTATTAGCTTTTAACAGCCAGACAGTGCTAGTTCAGTTGTTCCATATAGATAACATTGTGCTCACCCCAAGGAGTTATGCATGAACCAGTACTAATTGACTAAAATGCAAATTTGTCAAAGCACTGAGACAAGGTGGCAGTTTGCAAAGGCTTAGATACAAGGTAATCACCAAGGTAAAAAGTATATTAATATTACAGTGTTGGTTATGCAAAATTGGGGAATGGATAATAAAGGGATTATCTATCTTTTTAAACAATAACAATTTTCAAGTAGACTGTCTCTTTAAGTACATAAACACACACCGTATCTTCTAATTTTGAGTAGTATGGAGGTAGCATAACTCATTATAGTCCATCACACTAAGCCTACTGTCACACTTAATTCTCCAGAAAAAAAGTGCATGGTGCAAACAATTATGATAAGGCATAAGCTATTTATGTTTGTTAATATCAGCTGAAACATCACTGTTTAAAAAAGAAAATAACTAAGTAGCATTTGTACTCCCAATATTACACAGTCTATTGATAAACTCCCTAGTTTTTCTGTCTCATAATGGCAACAACTACCCTTTTTTGACACTTGGCCCATCTCAGAAACAGATGTAACATGTTTACAAGCAAACTCTCTCTGCAGATTATGTTCTCTAGACATTTTTTTTTTTTTGCTTAACTTGTGCAACCTCCCTTTAAGATTTTTTAGGTCTCAAATTTCTACAAGATTTTTTTTTTTAATGTAAGAGTTTATGTTTAATATTTATAAATGTCATAATAGATAGAAAAAAGAATGTGACAAAAATTGTACACATTATATAGTGTTATGCACTTTAATACAATTTGTGTAAGCTATATTTATGAGGTCAATATTGTAGTTACAACTACAAAAAAATCTACATCGAGTTCCTGGCAGGTAAAAAGGATTCAGTGCTTAATAAAGCTTCTCCCAAAAACACCATTTAAATGTAAAATATAAAAATCAGATAAAAAAGTTATAAACAATAAAGTATAAACGATGTTACAAATGTTTTATGGTGATTTATAAAGAACATAAAAACCTAGAGGGGGTGATAGGTTAAAACAATGTCTTTATAAGGAAACAATTAGATTTGGAATTTATATATTAATATTATTATAATTTATTTGTTTAGCTCTGCAAAATTCTGTAGCACTGACGCAAAAAATCTGTATTATCTATCCTAAGGTTTTAATTTAAATTTGAATACTTTTTTATACAATCAAAATGTTTGTCTTCTCTTTTATATATGTTTACTTTAAAGAATATCACATACGTAGTAGGGTATATATTTAACCTTAATTCTTTTTTGTGAAGAATTCCTTAGATACTTTTAATGGGGCATTCGTATATCTCTCTTAGGGTGGGTAAGAAAAGGTTAAGCAATAGAAAAGGTATTATGTATTGGGTGATTCCTTCCACTGGAAAATATTTTTTTGTCTTTGATTTTGCTTGTTTAGATATAAATGTGATTTTGAACTGGGTATTGTTTGCTTAAAAGAGAGTCAATATAGTAGTAAGTAGCAACTAATAAAATCTAGATTGGCATGTATAAAGGTTCCAGTGCTAAGCAAAACGTCCCCCATTTAAACTTATAATATAAAAATGAGGTATAGGAAGAAAACGTAAAAAGGAAAATTAGAAGAGGGAAAAATAAGGGCAAGGTTATTAGATATTACTAAAGGATGAAATCAGGACACAATGGGCCAGATTACAAGCGGAGCGATATTTACCCGATGTGCGTAAAAAGCCAAACTTTAAATATCACGTGCGCAATAACTTATTCCCCAATAGAAATCAATGGAGCAAACACGATTGCATATTCTCAAGTACGCTAACCCGACATGAAAATATGAATATTTCACATTCCAATGTTCTTCACATAGCAGAATATGTTGTATTTATTTCTAAATACATATTTATTTTTATATATATATATATATATATATATATATATATATATATATATATATATATATATATATATATATATATATATATATATATATATATATATATACAGGTAGCCCTCAGTTTACGCCGGGGTTAGGTTCCAGAAGGAATGGTTGTAAATTGAAACTGTTGTAAATTGAAACCCAGTTTATAATGTAAGTCAATGGGAAGTGAGGGAGTTAGGTTCCAGGCCCCTCTCAAAATTGTCATAAGTAACACCTAATACATTATTTCTAAAGCTTTGAAATGAAGACTTTAAATGCTAAACAGCATTATAAACCTAATAAAATAATCACACAACACAGACTTCACTTGCATTTTTCTGCAAACAGTTCTTTCTATGCATTCCAATCTGGACTGATTTATAGACAGGAAGATCTTGTTCCTTTGAAATCTGCTCGATAGCTCAGGTCTGGTTAAACTGATTAATTTCAGCTTGCTTGGCTTTGCTGCAACACAAGTGGACAACTCCACCTACTGGCTATTTTACTCAATGCACTGCTTCTCAATGCTTTTCAATAGCAGTCACATGACTGGAAAAAAAGGTTGTTATTCTGAAACAGTGTAAATTGAACCGTTGTAAACCGAGGGCCACCTGTATATATATATATATATATATATATATATATAAAATTATATATTTATATATAATGGTATTTTGGTACAATGTATATGTATTTATATATATATATATATATATATATATATATATATATATATATATATATATATATATATACAGTCGTATGCAAAAGTTTAGGCACCCCTGACAATTTCCATGATTTTATAAATAATTGGATGTTTGGATCAGCAGTTTCATTTTGATCTATCAAATAACTGAAGGACACAGTAATATTTCAGTAGTGAGATGAGGTTTATTGGATTAACAGAAAATGTGCAATATGCATCAAAACGAAATTAGATAGGTGCATAAATTTGAGCACTCCAACAGAAATATTGCATCAATATTTAGTAGATCCTCCTTTAGCAGAAATAACAGCCTCTAGATGCTTCCTATAGCCTGTAATGAGTGTCTGGATTCTGGATGAAGGTATTTTGGACCATTCCTCCTTGCAAATATCTCCAGTTCAGTTAGGTTTGATGGTTGCCGATCATAGACAGCCCGCTTCAAATCACCCCACAGATTTCCAATGATATTCAGGTCTGGGGACTGGAATGGCCATTCCAGAACATTGTACTTGTTCCGCTGCATAAATGCCAGAATAGATTTTGAGCAATGATTTGGGTCGTTGTCTTGTTGAAATATTCAGCTCCGGCATAACTTCAACTTTGTGACTGATTCCTCAACATTATTCTCAAGTATCTGCTGATATTGATTGTAATCCATGTGAGCTTCAACTTTAACAAGATTCCCAGTACCGGCACTGGCCACACAGCCACACAGCATGATGGAACATCCACCAAATTTTACTGTGGCTAGCAAGTGTTTGTCTTGGAACGCTGTGTTCTTTTGCCACCATGCATAACGCCCCTTGTTATGACCAAATAACTCAATCTTTGTTTCATTAGTCCACAGCAACTTCTTCCAAAATGAACTGGCTTGTCCAAATGTGCGTTTGCATACCTCAAGCGACTCTGTTTGTTGAGTGTGCAGAAAAGGCTTCTTCCACATCACTCTCCCATACGCTGAATTGTTGAACGATGCACAGTGACACCATCTGCAGCAAGATGATGTTGTAGGTCTTTGGAGGTGGTCTGTGGGCTGTTTTTGACTGTTCTCACCATCCTTTGCCTTTGCCTCTCCGATATTTTACTTCTGGCCTTAACAAGAACTGTGCCTGTAGTCTTCCAATTATATATAACAAATTCCAGAACCAAGCACTCACGTTATTATCTGTATTGCCAGGGTGCAGGTGCATATAAACCACACAAGACATCCAATAGAGACTGAACACACTGGATTTGTTTCAAAATGAAAATCCCCTGTTTATTGTGACATTTCGGGGTCTCCCCCATTATCAAACATATGTTTTAAAAAGGGGGAGACCCCGAGACGTCACATTAAACAGTTGATTTTCGTTTTGGAACAAGTCCGGTGTGTGCAGTCTTTATTGGATATTATATATATATATATATATATATATATATATATATATATATATATATATATATAATTATATATAGGTATGGATATATACAGATATATATAGGAATATCTATGTAAAAATACTTAGAACATATTCCCCTATGTGAAGAACATTGGAATGTGAAATATTTACAGTACATACACAGTATAACACGTTATTAAAAATTAATATTGTATAAATATCTATTTAACTGCAAAGGGCTCCAATGCACTTATATATATTTCTATATGTGTATACATATGTATGTATGTATGTGTATATATGTCTGTAATTACATATATACACATATAAATACATAAATACATAAAAGAGTCCTTGGGGATTGTGGAAATACTTGTAAGATTATGGTAGCACATAGGAGTTTTGAAACTGTGTAACTAGCAATACAACTTGCAATAATAGATAAAAATAAATAAATTAGTCCAGGTAAAGGGTGTATAGTTGGCATGGGGACACATGGATCAGAATTTCTAGGAGATAGAAAAGTGAATGTCGAGCTTTTCTACCCAAGATAGAAAATGTGCAGTATAAATTGTTTGCAATTAAATGAAAATAAAGTAGAGGAGATTCTCAACTTTTGATAATCACATTTCATGTGTAGCAACAGAGGGAAATTCCCACAATTTAGAAATTAGCAATTTGGCCCAGCTTGATAATACTTGCAACAAGGATTTACAGATTTGGCAAGGGCTCATTTCCAGCTTGTTTTGTATCTTTTCTACAAGTGCTGCAGTTCAGTATTTTTAATGCAGATATCTATTAAGAAGTGAAAGTCTTAAATGTGAATAGGATGTGGATAAGTAAAATTATTTTTATAGACTTTGAAGGTTTCTTGAATAATAGCAAATTTTGCAGTTACAGAAGCTCTACATATAGGCGTTGTCAGGACAATTTTGATATTGCATATTAATCACATATGTCTGTGCTATATAATATAGGGTTAGAATTGATCATGTGTATTTACTTATAGATTCAGGTACACATACATATGTATCAGTATTAATATGTAGCTATTAGCTAGTGTTGCTTGTCAGTATATAATTGCTTACTGTGAAGTTTTTGTACTTTATCAAAATAATTCATGTTTAGTTACTATGATATTCAAGGTCCCCAACATAGCTGCATGATTCCTATCATTATATTATTGGTATAAATATCTACAAATATCCCCATGTCTTTCATACATGGTTCCAGTAAGTCTCTTTTTCTATAAACATTAGTGGGGTTCAACCTTGGTTAACGCTCAAATAGAGATACTGACTTGTTTTTCAGAATATATTTACAAAATACATATTTGTCTGTTATAGCTTAGTGACGAGTGCCATCTTCCGAGGGAAAAATATTCTAACTGCTAAATCTTAGTTTACTAACAAAAATGTTAATTTATCTGTAATTAGTGTTAGCCAATCATTTATGTGAACCTAACCTTATCAGCTGGGGTGGAGTTAAGCGTTTTCCATAAAATAAGCACTCACCCACAAAAGGGGGACGAGGGGACAAAGGTAGACGGCACAAGGGGCTACACTGAGCATGCATGATGACCACACCCTATCCAGAGGAGATGGGAGGCTAAGCTGACCAGATAGACAAGTCAGGACAATGGCGAGAGAGGGTCCAGGGGTAACCTAAGAGGATCTATTTACACTGAACCCCAGTGAAGGATCCCACAATGTTGATAAGTATGAAACAAACCCACATGAAACAGTTTTGTTAATATGGTTTATGTTCTTTACATTTATATTCAAGATTTTAATCAATTCTGGTTTGCCCTTTATAGTCACAAATATTTTGTTACATAATTCCTGTTAACCTGGTCTTATCTGTCGACAATAACACTGGGTCAGTCAGGAATCTGGTAAAAATATCATTTTTTATGGTTTGCCAGGATTATTAGTTTACCTTATTCTTGCCAGCTATGCTGAGAATTTAAATAACAAAAGTTTCTGTTTCTCTATTATACACGCAAGCTACTGCAAATAAAATCATTTAGTGATTGTTTTCATTAGTTTTAACCTGATAATCATTAAATCATTGTAATGATGTTTGCTTATTGATTTGCTTTATTCAAATATTGCTTATTATTTCTAATAATTATTTTAATAAAATAAGTTTGTTTATTGATCTGGTCTCAGTTTAATTAATAGACAAATCAGAATTAAAAGTATTCAGGTTTTATATGTATTATCCTTTGCAAATGATAATAATTCACATATTGCCCCTGCAAAGTTGGTAACCACTATTATATATGTATCGAATTACATTATCAGAATGATATAGAGGTTCCATAATATTTATTGTGTCTAAACACATAATACACTTTGCGGGTACACTACTGAAATAATAATAGAAATAATAATAATAAGGATAATATTCACAACAGTGTTTTGGAAAATACTAAATATAACAAGTGTAAAGACACTATTTACTGGTACCTACAAAGTCTGTCTATATGTTGGTGGATCCTACAATCATGTAAAAGTCCAAAATCCTGCATAGCTCCTGGAACTTGAATAGACACAGGTGCAGAGTTGTCTAGGTGCAAAAAAAACCCCTCAAGCCTGCAAGGTAAAAAAAAAAACAGCTTGAATAGAGCAAGAAGGAAACATTTATTTAAATATTCACAGTGGGTATGACATTCCCTGGAGCCATAACATTTCTTGTAAAGCAGACTTCCCTTCATCAGAATTGTATTATGCTCTTATATGAGGGTATAATGTGGAATCCTTAAATTTAGATATTTAAACTTTTATCAAATTTAATTGACATTAAACAAAATAAACACATTTTGTTTACATTAAACAAGCATAAAATATGGGTTAAAATGCACAAACATTTGAAATTGTTCTTTCTTAAATACAATTTCTATGTATTTCAAATGTCTACTCATTAATCTATAATATTTTAATCCCTTAATCTTATTAAAGCCATTCTTATCTATGGTTTAGGCAGTTAGACATAGCATTGCTAAATCTCTGCATTAAAAAATGTTTTAAAAGCATTTACAATTGACATTTTGTTGTCAGAAAATCAAGGTTTTGTTTTTTTCAGAGCAGTCCAATGATGCATCCCTTAAAAAGCCTCTTTAGATTCTTCAATGTGTTTCCTTTGCACCTGTATTTATCCAAGCAATTTCTGTCCCTTTAAGTGTGCAGGATGCATGTAATCGTTTACAGGAACGTTATGAGAAATAAGTAATTCCTTTATATACATTACAATTAATTGTATATGTTCACTTAAAGAGACACTAAACCCCAAAAAAGTATTTCATGATTCAAGAAGAGAATACAATTTAAACAACATTCCAATTTTCTTGTATTATCTAATTTGCTTCATTATTTAGCTATCCTTTGTTGAAGAACTAGCAATACACATTGGTGAGCCAATCACACGAGACATCTATGTGCAACAACCAATCAGCAGCTACTGAGCCTATCCAGACATGTTTTTCAGCAAAGTATATCAAGATAATGAAGCAAATTAGATAATAGAATTAAATTAGAAAGTTGTTTAAAATTGCATGCTCTTACTAATTCATGAAAGAAAAAAATTTGGGTTTCATGTCCCTTTAAACATTCTATTAGCAAATTGAGTTTAATATATTCAATAAATATGTTTTTACCACTTCTTTTAAAGAGACAGTATACACCAATTTTCATTTAACTGCATGTAATAGACACTACTATAAAGAAGAATAAGCACAGATACTGATCTAAAAATCCAGTATAAAACCTTCACAGTTGATGAGGTTAGGCTGGGACACCTAGTGAAAGAGACTGGGAAATCAGGAAGAGCAGACAACCCCTCCCCCTTCCCTGCATATAAAAATACCCATTAGACAAACATGAGGAAGCGTGAATCTGTAGAAATCAGTATACATCGAAAACTTGGGGCTTAGTTAAGAGTCTGAAAATCAGCACAATGTTATTTAAAATTAAGCAAAACTATACATTGTTACAAAAACAATCCCAGATATATATAGGGTATATAAATGGATAATCTACAAAACATTTATGCAAAGAAAAATCTAGTGTAGAATGTCCCTTTAAAGAAGGCAAAGATGTTTTTTTTAAAGTTCTGATATTGTTTTTGTCTGCACTAATTATATTATACACTAGTTGTATTTTATATAACTTTAGTATCATACAGTGTTAAGTGGTCCTAACGCTGCTTGTTTACGCCCGCTGCTATTACGAGTCTTGCAGGTATAGGTGTACTGCAAACTTCTTTGGCCTTACCGCAAAACGACTTACGTAAACTTCATAAAGTCTTTTTTCTAGGGGACTTCCATAGCACCGTTATTACGAGTCTGTCCTTGGAGGCCAAAAAGTGAGCGGTACACCCTACCCCGTCAAGAGTCCTAACGCATTTAAAAGTCAGTAGTTATGAGTTTTATGGTACAATGCCGTAACATAAAACTCCTAACTAAAGTGCTAAAAAGTACAGTAACACCCATAAACTACCTATTAACCCCTAAACCGAGGCCCTCCCGCATCGCAAATACTAAAAGAAAATTTTTAACCCCTAATCTGCCGCTTCGGACACCGCCGCCACTACATTATATTTATGAACCCCTAATCTGCTGCCCCCAACATCGCCGCCACCAACATTATATTTATTAACCCCTAATCTGCTGCCCCCAATGTCGCCGCCACCTACCTACACTTATTAACCCCTAATCTGCCGCACCAACGTTGCCGCCACTATAATAAACATATTAACCCCTAAACCGCCGCACTCCCGCCTCGCAAACATTAGTTAAATATTATTAACCCCTAATCTGCCGTCCCTAACATTGCCGTCACCTACCTACATTTATTAACCCCTAATCTGCCGCCTCCAATGTCGCCGCCACTATACTAAATGTATTAACCCCTAAATCTAAGTCTAACCATAACACTAACACCCCCTAACTTAAATATAATTAAAATAAATCTAACTAAAAATTCCTATCATTACCTAAATTATTCCTATTTAAAACTAAATACTTACCTATAAAATAAACCCTAAGCTAGCTACAATATAACTAATAGTCACATTGTATCTAGCTTTAGGATTTATTTTTATTTTACAGGCAAGTTTGTATTTATTTTAACTAGATAGAATAGTTATTTAATAGTTATTAACTATTTAATAACTACCTAGCTAAAATAAAGACAAATTTACCTGTAAAATAAAACCTAACCTAAGTTACACTAACACCTAACACTACAATATAATTAAATACATTAACTAAATTAAATACAATTACCTAAATTAAATTAGCTAAAGTACAACCCCCCACTAAATTACAGAAAATAATAAACAAATTACAGATATTTAAAATAATTACACCTAAACTAATAGCCCTATTAAAATAAAAAAGCCCTCCAAAATAAAAAAAAAACCCTAGCCTAAACTAAACTACCAATAGCCCTTAAAAGGGCCTTTTGCGGGGCATTGCCCCAAAGTAATCAGCTCTTTAACCTGTAAAAAAAAATACAAACAACCCCCCCAACAGTAAAACCCACCACCCATACAACCAACCCCCCAAATAAAATACTATCTAAAAAAACCTAAGCTCCCCATTGCCCTGAAAAGGGCATTTGGATGGGCATTGCCCTTAAAAGGGCAGTTAGCTCTTTTGCCGCCCAAACCCTAACCTAAAAATAAAACCCTATTGGATCAGCCAATAGGATTGAGCTTGCATTCTATTGGCTGATTGGAACAGCCAATAGAATGTGAGCTCAATCCTATTGGCTGATTGGATCAGCCAATAGGACTGAACATCAATCCTATTGGCTGATTGCATCAGCCAATAGGATTTTTTCTACCTTAATTCCGATTGGCTGATAGAATTCTATGAGCCAATCAGAATCTAAGAGACGCCATCTTGGATGACGTCACTTAAATGTACCTTCATTCAGCTTTAGTCGTTGAATGAAGAGGATGCTCCGCGTCGGATGTCTTGAAGAAGATACCGTCTGGATGAAGTATTCTGCCCGTCTGGAGGACCACTTCGCCCGGCATGGATGAAGACTTCTCCCGACTTCGTTGAGGACTTCGGCCCGGCTTGGATGAAGACGTCTCCCGGTAAGTCGATCTTCATGGGGTTAGTGTTAGATTTTTTAAGGGTGTATTGGGTGTGTTTTATTTTTAGGTTAGGGTTTGGGCGGCAAAAGAGCTAACTGCCCTTTTTTTAGGGCAATGCCCATCCAAATGCCCTTTTCAGGGCAATGGGGAGCTTAGGTTTTTTTAGATAGTATTTTATTTGAGGGGTTGGTTGTGTGGGTGGTGGGTTTTACTGTTGGGGGGCTTGTTTGAATTTTTTTTTACAGGTAAAAGAGCTGATTAAGGCCCTTTTAAGGGCTATTGGTAGTTTAGTTTAGGCTAGGGTTTTTTTTATTTTAGGGGGGCTTTTTTTATTTTAATAGGGCTATTAGATTAGGTGTAATTAGTTTAAATATCTGTAATTTGTTTATTATTTTCTGTAATTTAGTGTTTGTTTTTTGTACTTTAGCTAATTTAATTTAATTTAGGTAATTGTATTATTTAGTTAATGTATTTAATTATATTGTAGTGTTAGGTGTTAGTGTAACTTAGGTTAGGTTTTATTTTACAGGTAAATTTGTCTTTATTTTAGCTAGGTAGTTTCTTAAATAGTTAATAACTATTTAATAACTATTCTACCTAGTTAAAATAAATACAAACTTGCCTGTAAAATAAAAATAAACCCTAAGATAGCTACAATGTAACTATTAGTTATATTGTAGCTAGCTTAGGGTTTATTTTATAGGTAAGTATTTAGTTTTAAATAGGAATAATTTAGTTAACGATAGGAATATTTATTTAGATTTATTTAAATTATATTTAAGCTAGTGGGTGTTAGGTTTAGGGTTAGACTTAGGTTTAGGGGTTAATAACTTTAATATAGTGGTGGCGACGTTGGGGGCGGCAGATTAGGGGATAATAAATGTAGGTAGGTTGCGGCGACATTGGGGGCGGCAGATTAGGGGTTAATAAATATAATGTAGGTGTCGGCGATGTTGGGGGCAGTAGATTAGGGGTTCATAACTATAATGTAGGTGGCGGTAGGGTCCGGAGCGGCAGATTAAGGGTTAATAATATAATGTAGGTGTCGGCGATGTTGGGGCGGTAGATTAGGGGTTAATAAGTGTAAGATTAGGGGTGTTTAGACTCTGGGTTCATGTTAGGGTGTTAGGTGTAGACATACCTTTTATTTCCCCATAGGAATCAATGGGGCTGCGTTAGGGAGCTTTACGCTGCTTTTTTGCAGGTGTTAGACTTTTTTTCAGCTGGCTCTCCCCGTTAATTCCTATTGGGAAATTGTACATGAGCACGTACGACCAGTTCACCGCTGACTTAAGCAGCGCTGGTATTGGAGTGCGTAAATGAGCAAAATTTTGCTCAACTCTCACTTCTTGTCTTTTAACGACGGGTTTCTGAAAACCCGTAATACCAGCGCTGCAGGTAAGTGAGCAGTGAGACAAAACTGCTTGTTAGCACCGCACAGCCTCTAACACAAAACTCTAGCCATATGTTTCTAAAGTTTAGCTACTGTCTTTTTCAATTTTGGAGATTTTCTTAGTACTTGTTACACACTTTGCACATCAGTCCTAACAACTGTAGTTTCTGAGTTACAGGGGCCAATGTATCAAGGGCCGAATGGCTCCTGATGCCCCTGTTTTGGCTCGAGCCTTCAGGCTCACTGGAAACAGCAGTTATGAAGCAGTGGTCTTAAGACCGCTGCTCCTTAACTGGTCCACTGCCTCTGAGGCTGCGGACATCAATCCGCCCTATCTCATACGATCGGGTTGATTGACACCCCCTGCTAGCAGGCGATTGACCGCAAATCTGCAGGGGGCTGCATTGCACAAGCAGTTCACCAGAACTGCTTGTGCAGTGTTAAATGCCAGCAGCGTATGCTGTCGGCATTCAGCAATGTCTGTCGGACATGATCCACTGAGCGGATCTTGTCCGACAAATATTTGCTAATTCTGCCCTATAGTGGCTTGATAAAGGCCTCATTGTAGGCTGAAACGCGTCGACTTTATTTCTATATGACATACCAGCCTGAGTCTATTTCACGGTAAGCACATTTCCTAAGTAGCTATATGGTTTTTGTGCAGCTACTTGTTCTGTTTCTCCACAGGTTTTATCACTTCTGAAACACTCCAGACACGAAGTATTCCTCGTTTTTTACTTTTTGTTTTTGGATTCTACACATTTCTTGGGACCCTACACCCCCTCTTTTTGGACATTAATATTCAGGACATTAACTACCTGGGACATTTCAACTAATAATCCTATTTTTTTGGGTTCTTATATCACTTTGGACATTATTATTTATTTTTTATTTTTTATACACTGTCATTATATTATGTAATCACCTGATTGGCCAATCTATCCCTTAAAATTTTATATATATATATCCTTTTTATTGTCACTTATTTTCTCCTCCAAGAAATCTCTTGGGTGATGTAAATACTGATTACAGCTGTATTATTTACCTCATGAGTCTATAAGACTCTACTATTGTCTCTATTCTAACTAATAGTCCACTTATTGTTTTATCTACAGGCAGTTTTTATGTATTAACTGCTTTTATATACTATGGTTTCTATATGCAGTAATTGTATTCTATGTGGCAATTAATATAACGCTATTTTGCTACATTACTGTCCTATATTCCTAATTGTTTCATGCTACGGTTCTAGTGTAGCTTCTAATAGCTCACTGCATCAGTTTTTCCTAAGCTCATTGTATCAGTCTCTCCCAGTCCTTCATTGTATCTGTTTCCCCTAAGTAAATTCATTTTAAGTAAATTCATTTAAGTAAATCCTATTTTATTAAATTGATTTTAAGCACAATCAATATATTCGTAACACTGTTCTCTTTTGTTTTGCTACTATTATTAACCACCATACACTATTTTTTTACAACGTACTTTAGCCTCCTTTGTCCTTCACATACTCTTTGTTCTTCATATTTAGTACGATTTAGTTAGGTAATCGTTCCATCATGGAGTGAGCTTGTACGGTTAACATTTGGCGCTGTCCTCTATATACATATTTTGCAACTCAACAGAGGAGCCATCGTGCCAATTTTGTTTTTGTGGCCCCACGTAACACTCAGTAGTAAGCAGCAATAGTAATAATGTATTTGCTAATCTGTATAATGATTTTGAGGATAGATAGTTAAATGGACCTACAACCTGCAGTAAAAAAATGCTCCCCTGTACACATCCTGCACACGCCTATGCATAGACCAGCTGCTATAGCCCTTGTGCCACTGCACCTGCGGCACCAATAGTAGTTCCGCCCCTGATAGATAGATAGATATACACACATAATAAATAATAAAGTCAACACAGGAGACGCGTGCACCCACATTTGCAAGAAAATATATACAATGTGCTTGTTTATGTTGAGGTTAATGAATAAAGATTTTACTAATGCCAATTTGTCCCCTTAAAAAAATGACAACTCAGGTTTCTGCTTGACCCTTTATCCTTGAGCATAAGCTGAATGGGAGACCGGGAAGCTAACCTTACAACTTCAATGCCCTCTTGTGGTCACTAAACTTTGGTGCTTGTGGCTAAATACATTCATTTAAAGTTTGCAACAAGCAGACAAATCATCACCTCTATTATGTCTTACACTAATGTTCCTCTTTTTTATTTAGGCAACAATCACAGTTTATGGCTACAAATTGCACCTAATTCTGTATTACCAGCTAATAAAAAAATGTATTACTATTACACAGGATTGTAATTAGTCATATTAAAAATATAAAATATAGCTGCATTTTTCATTGTCCTGTCTTCCTGTGCCTACTGGTGCTGTCAATGTGTATTCAGTAGCACAGTTTAGTGGCTCTAATAGTAAAATGAATGATAATACTTTGTTCTTAACATTGTAGAAATATCTGTAGCTGAATGGGAACCTTGCTGAAAAGCAGGATTTAGTTTGCCACCAAACAACTGCCTCTAGCTTTCAAAGTTTCAAATGTTCCTTAAAAATATATCATTTTGAGGATGGCCACAATTTAAAGGGATACTAAACCAATTTTTTCAAGATTCAGATAGAGCATGCAATTTTTAGCTACTTTCTAATTTACTCCTATTATAATTTTTTCTTCGCTCTCTTGCTATCTTTATTTAAAAAGCAGCCATGTAAAACTTAGCATCCGGCCCATTTTTGGTTCAGAACCTGGGTTATGCTTGCTTATTAGTTTACTAAATGTAGCTACCAATAAGAAAGTGCTGTCCAGGGTCCTGGACCTAAAATGGGCTGGCAACTAAGATTTATATTCCTGCTTTTTAAGTAAAGATAGCAAGAAGTAATAGGAGTAAATTAGAAAGATGCTTAAAATTGCATGCTCTATCTGAATCTTGAAAGAAAAAAGTTGGGTTTAGTGTCCCTTTAAATTAAGAAGTTTCCTTGCCTCTGATCCCTCCCCACCTCATTTCTCCCATGTATTTCCTTTAGAAAACACACAAGTCCATTTGTCTTGTTAATCATCTCATGTAAAATTGGTTTACAGCTAACAGTGGATGTCACCTGATGTCACAGCAGTGAGTGATTTCTAAAACAAAAATAACCTCAAACAACATACTACAAAATTATTACTTTGCACAATAAAGGCATACAATAATTATCTGACATAAAGCAAACAAGTAGCTTGTATAAATAACCACACACAAAAAGATGAAAGCTCTGCTTCTGGATGTTGAATTCAGTTTGGAGCCCCCCACCACATCAGACATGCTTGGAACATTGTGTGGAAGGAAATA
Organism: Bombina bombina; assembly: GCF_027579735.1. NCBI lineage: Eukaryota > Metazoa > Chordata > Amphibia > Anura > Bombinatoridae > Bombina > Bombina bombina. The sequence goes on along the minus strand of NC_069501.1, from coordinate 974,336,507 downwards.
TGCTCAAGTGGAATGTTAGTATCATAATACAAATCATTTGCTAAGCTTTTCTAAATTATTGTAATCAACTCAAATATTTTGTTATTACTATTCATTTTTTAGAAATAGAAAGAAGAAGGTACCTTAAACTGTCACTTGAGTTTACAAAAGAGACAGGCATCACAAGGCAAAAATGGTCTAAATCTACTAATCTGATGTGTCTTTAAAGGGATATCAAACAGTTGGTTTCTTTGTTGTAATAAAAAAGCACAAAACAGTGGGCTATGCTTAATATAAATCATTGCAATATGTATTATTCATCAAGGATTTTACCTTTTATTAGTTTTTGTAACTTTATTTGTGCTGTGTCCATTACTTCATGTCACAGCCCTACAAGGAGGCTGGAGCCTCTGAAGGAAGGCAAATTAGCAGTTATTCATTTGAAGTGTTTCTAAGAGACACCTATCTGCTTAGTGCAATTAGTTTATTGCCCATGTTCAGTATATGACTTTTGTTGCAAGTCATGTAACCATGTAACCTAAGTTCTGTAATGAGATTTTGTAAGTGCTCATTTTGCAAGAAAACCAGTTTTTTATCCTCTGCTTTTGTAACACAATCTGTTTCTTTTTATGCTTACTTCAATTTAACATATTTCTTTTTATTAAAGGAACAATGTTTAAAGGGATATGAAACCCAAATGTTTTCTTTCATGATTCAGATAGAGCATACAATTTTAAGCAACTTTCTAATTTACTCCTTTTATCACTTTTTCTTTGTTCTCTTGGTATGCTTTGTTGAATGAGCAGAAATGCACTACTAGTTGCTGACTGAACAAATGGGTGTGTGAATGACAATTGGTATATATATATATGCAGCCACCAATCAGCTCCTGAGCTTTCCTAGATAAACCTTTCAACAAAGGATACAAAGTGAAGGATGCTAATTAAATAATAGAAGTAAATTGGAAAGTTGTTTGTATTGTGTATTCTCTATCTGAATCTTGAAAGAATTTTTTTAGGTTTCATGTCCCTTTAATATCCTTTTTAATATTACTAATTCTCTCTCTCTCACTCTCACTCTCATCATCCTCAAACCAAAAAAAAAACAACCAAAACTGTGAGTTAAAGGGACATTAAACAAAAATTTTTCTTTCATGATTCAGATAGAAAATACAATTTTAAACAACATTCCAATTTACTTCTATTATCTAATTTGCTTCATTCTTTAGATGTCTTTTGTTAAAGAAATAGCAATGCACATGGGTGAGCCAATCACATGAGGCATCTATGTGCAGCCACCAATCAGAAGTTACTTAGCCTATCTAGATATGCTTTTCAGGAAAGAATATCAAGAGAATGAAGCAAATTAGATAATAGAAGTAGATTAGAAAGTTGTTTAAAATGGTATTCTCCATCTGAATCATGAAAGAAAAAATTAGTGTTTAATGTCCCTTTAAAAATACTGCATGTGCAAACGGGGACTGAAAATAAACAGTAATTAAATATTAAAATATGACATATCTATGCATACAGTAGCATTGCTTAAAATTCTTAATGAGGGACAATAATGTCAAAATTATACTTCAAACAGAGCATGCAGCAACTTTCCATTTCATTCCTATTATCTAATTTGCTTTGATTCTTGGTGTCCTTTTTTGAAAAGCATAACTAGGTAGACTTAACCACCAATCAGCAGCGAGCTCCCAGTATTGGGTTTAAGACCTATAGACTGTACCACATGCTATATGCTGTACTGGTTCTATGTCTGTAAAGCAGTTTGAATGTTTTGTATAGTTGATAAGTCAATCTGACCTGTTTTTGAAAGTGAATAGATTACCATTTTATTTTTTTATTTCTTTAACTTGAATCTGCACATTGAGGAAAAACGTGTTATATTGTAGATATTGGCGCACAATACGGTAAAATGCCTGTTGTGCCACTTCTGAATTCCTCTTAAGTATTTTATTGTTATTTAGAGTACACTATTTATATATTTTTTATTATTATTTATAGTACAGTATTAATAGTTCTCACAATGTCACATTATTGTAGATAAAATACAAAATGTCTCAGCAAACTCTTTGTCACTAATTCTCCTAAGCTCCTGCAAATCGGCTGCTTGTGCACTGTGCATTTGGCAAAGAGTTCTCATTTACATACACATTTGTATATTTTAGAACATTTCCTTACTGCTGACCTGCATTACACACTTTTTCCTGACTTTGCTGCCTGATAGCTTTCTGCATATTCTCCAGTCTACTTGTTTTCACATTCTTTGTGCTAATGTTCACCTGCGGATTCTCTCTGACCTGC